>NC_088703.1:19328962-19385365 GCF_028017835.1 Emys orbicularis | reverse complement strand
CCAGGCACCGGGGGGCCCTTCTACCAGTGGGCAAAGGCCGTGCAGATCCGCACCAACCTGGACCTGGTGCTGGACTGGCTGCAGGGCGTGGGGCTGGGCGACATCGCCGCCGAATTCTTCCGCAAGCTCTCCACCACCGCCAACCTGCTCTGCATCCCCAAGACCAGCCTGGTCAAGGTGAGGGGCAGCCTGCAGGGGGCACCACGGCCACAGTGCCAGTGGGGAATGGGGCCCGGGGCCTGTCCCCTCTAGGGGGCGCCGGCGCCCATCCTCCTGCAGCTCCCAGGGATCTCACCATCTCTCTGCTCCCCCAGGCTACCTGGTCCCGGCTGCGCAGCGACTACCCGGCCCTGACGCCCGCCCAGCTCCACCATGTGCTGAGCAACTACCACCTCGGGCTGGGCCGCCCGTACCCCGAGGGCTGGAGCCCCCCCCCGGACGAGAGGGAGGAGATGGTGAACAGTGAGTGCCAGCGCCCCTCACTCCCGACCCACAGCCCCCACCAGCCCAGCCCTGCCAGCACCCCTCACTCCCGACCCACAGCCCCCACCAGCCCAGCCCTGCCAGCACCCCTCACTCCCAACCCCGCAGCCGCCGCCAGCCCAGCCCTGCCCCCCCGGCCCTGCCAGCGCCCCTCACTCCCGACCCGCAGCCCCCACCAGCCCAGCCCTGCCAGCGCCCCTCACTCCCGACCCACAGCCCCCGCCAGCCCGGCCCTGCCCCCCCTCACTCCCGACCCGCAGCCCCCACCAGCCAGCCCTGCCAGCGCCCCTCTCCCGACCCACAGCCCCACCAGCCCAGCCCTGCCCCCCCCTCACTCCCGACCCACAGCCCCCGCCAGCCCAGCCCTGCCCCCCGGCCCTGCCAGCGCCCCTCACTCCCGACCCACAGCCCCCGCCAGCCCGGCCCTGCCCCCCCCCCCTCACTCCCGACCCGCAGCCCCCGCCAGCCCGGCCCTGCCCCCCCCCTCACTCCCGACCGCAGCCCCCACCAGCCCGGCCCTGCCCCCCTCTCACTCCCGACCCGCAGCCCCCACCAGCCCGGCCCTGCCCCCCTCTCACTCCCGACCCGCAGCCCCCACCAGCCCAGCCCTGCCAGCGCCCCTCACTCCCGACCCACAGCCCCCGCCAGCCCGGCCTGCCCCCCCCTCACTCCCGACCCGCAGCCCCCACCAGCCCCAGCCCTGCCAGCGCCCCTCTCCCGACCCACAGCCCCCACCAGCCCAGCCCTGCCCCCCCCTCACTCCCGACCCACAGCCCCCGCCAGCCCAGCCCTGCCCCCCCGGCCCTGCCAGCGCCCCTCACTCCCGACCCACAGCCCCCGCCAGCCCGGCCCTGCCCCCCCCATCACTCCCGACCCGCAGCCCCCGCCAGCCCGGCCCTGCCCCCCCCCTCACTCCCGACCCGCAGCCCCCGCCAGCCCGGCCCTGCCCCCCCCATCACTCCCGACCCGCAGCCCCCGCCAGCCCGGCCCTGCCCCCCCCCCCCCTCACTCCCGACCCGCAGCCCCCGCCAGCCCGGCCCTGCCCCCCCCCCCACTCCCGACCCGCAGCCCCCGCCAGCCCGGCCCTGCCCCCCTCTCACTCCCGACCCGCAGCCCCCACCAGCCCGGCCCTGCCCCCCTCTCACTCCCGACCCGCAGCCCCCACCAGGCCCGGCCCTGCCCCCCCCCTCACTCCCGACCCGCAGCCCCCACCAGCCCGGCCCTGCCCCCCGGCCCTGCCAGCGCCCCTCACTCCCGACCCGCAGCCCCCACCAGCCCAGCCCTGCCAGCACCCCTCACTCCCAACCCGCAGCCCCCGCCAGCCCAGCCCTGCCCCCCCGGCCCTGCCAGCGCCCCTCACTCCCGACCCGCAGCCCCCGCCAGCCCAGCCCTGCCCCCCCCTCACTCCCGACCCGCAGCCCCCGCCAGCCCAGCCCTGCCAGTGCCCCTCACTCCCGACCCGCAGCCCCCACCAGCCCAGCCCTGCCAGCGCCCCTCTCCCGACCCGCAGCCCCCACCAGCCCAGCCCTGCCAGCGCCCCTCTCCCGACCCACAGCCCCCACCAGCCCTGCCCTGCCCCCCCCACTCCCGACCCACAGCCCCCGCCAGCCCAGCCCTGCCCCCCCCTCACTCCCGACCCACAGCCCCTGCTAGCCCAGCCCTGCCAGCGCCCCTCTCCCGACCCACAGCCCCCACCAGCCCAGCCCTACCCCCCCCTCACTCCCGACCCGCAGCCCCCGCCAGCCCGGCCCTGCCAGCGCCCTCACTCCCGACCCGCAGCCCCCGCCAGCCCAGCCCCGCCCCCCCCGGCCCTGCCAGCGCCCCTCACTCCCGACCCGCAGCCCCCGCCAGCCCAGCCCTGCCCCCCCGGCTCTGCCAGCGCCCCTCACTCCCGACCTGCAGGCCCCCGCCAGCCCAGCCCTGCCCCACCGGCTCTGCCAGCACCCCCTCACTCCCGACCCGCAGCCCCCGCCAGCCCAGCCCTGCCCCCCCCGGCTCTGCCAGCGCCCCTTACTCCCGACCCGCAGCCCCCACCAGCCCAGCCCCGCTCCGCCCCCCCCGGCCCTGCAGCGCCCCTCACTCCCGACCCGCAGCCCCCGCCAGCCCAGCCCTGCCCCCCAGCTCTCCCAGCGCCCCTCACTCCCGACCCGCAGCCCCCGCCAGCCCAGCCCTGCCCCCCAGCTCTCCCAGTGCCCCTCACTCCCGACCCGCAGCCCCGCCAGCCCAGCCCCCCAGCTCTGCCAGTGCCCTCACTCCTGACCCGCAGCCTTCCCCAGCCCAGCCCAGCCCCCCCCAGCTCTCCCAGTGCCCCTCACTCCCGACCCGCAGCCCCGCCAGCCCAGCCCCCAGCTCTGCCAGTGCCCCTCACTCCTGACCCGCAGCCTCCCCCAGCCCAGCCCTGCCCCCCCAGCTCTGCCAGCGCCCCTCACTCCCGACCCACAGCCCCCGCCCGCTCTCACCCCTCTCCCCTCCCCCAGGTGAGATCTTCGAGAGTTTCTCTGACCACCCGCCCCTGATCCTGCCCAGCGAGGGGTTCCTGCTCTGCCCGCGGCCCCGGTGACGGGACGACTCCCTCCACCGCCAGCTGTGCCGCCTGCGCCGCTTCCTCTGGGAATTGGAGCAGGCCTCACTGCCAGCCAACCAGCGGGCGGCCCACGGGCTGGAGGGCGGCCAGTGAGCGCATCTGCCGACGCCTGACCCACCTTCCCGGGCTCCCCGGCGTGGGGGGGGTCAGACGTCATAGGGCCTGGACAGTGGGGGCGATCCCCAATAGTCCCCAAGTGTCTCCCCTCCGGGAGAGCGGGGACCCCGATGGCGTTCCCCTAGCGCTGGGCTTGGAACGAACTGTGTATTCCACTGTGTGTAGCAATAAATCACATCTCTGTGTCAGCGCCCATCTCTGCAGCAGGGGGCACTGGAGCATCTCTCTGCAGGGGTGTCTAAGTGTGTCAGACAGAGACCAATGCTGCCCCTGCTGGGGTGTTTGTGGTGGGGCCTGGGAGCCAGGACTCCTGGGTTCTCTCCCTGGCTCTGGGTGGAGAGTGGGGCCTAGTGGTTAGAGCATGGGGGGCTGGGAGCCAGGACTCCTGGGTTCTCTCCCGGCTCTGGGTGGAGAGTGGGGCCTAGTGGTTAGAGCATGGGGGGGCTGGGAGCCAGGACTCCTGGGTTCTCTCCCCGGCTCTGGGTGGAGAGTGGGGCCTAGTGGTTAGAGCATGGGGGGGCTGGGAGCCAGGACTCCTGGGTTCAGTCCCTGGCTGGGAAGGGGAATGGTGTCTAGTGGTCGGAGCGGAGCTGGCCCAGCTGGGTCTATATTTATCAATGGCGTCAGTCCCGGGCGTGATTTAATTCTGGAAACTTTAGCTGGGGAAAGACGCATGAGCTCATCTCGCCCAGACTGCAGGCCACCCCACCCCCCAGCACCCAGCCCTGCCCTGAACCGCCCATCAGGCACCCAGAGAGGGGGATCAACCCCCCCAGAACCCCGGAGTCCTGGCTCCCAGCCCCCCTGCTCTACACCCTAGACACCACGCCCCCCCCCCGCCAGAACTGGCGATGGAACCCAGGAGTCCTGGCTGCCCCTCCCCACCCCACACTCCAGTAGGGAGCAGAGCCCATCTCACCCCCACCCGTTTTTCCCTGTCTGGCTCAGCGTCAGCATGGGCTGGAGCTGGGGTTGGGGGGAACATGGGGGTACAGGGCCAGGCAGAGGCGGGGCCTGGGAGCGGGGCGGGAGGGACCATGGCTGGGGGCAGGGTGGGCATTAGGCCGGTTTTAAATACCGCAGCTGAAACCGATCCGCAGCGTCAGTGAAATCCAGCTCGGCCCAGACAGCCAGAGACAGGTGCCACCTGTCGCGGGATCCCCCAGTGCCCCACTGCAGCCACTAGCAAAGGGCAAAGGGCACCCGGCGCGCCGGGCCCTGGCGCGCCCTGGGCCCCACAACTGCCCTCCGCACGGCCCCACAGCGCAGCCCTGCTCCCAACACGTGTGTCCAGGCCACACCTAGTGCAAGGGGGCCCCGATCTCGGTGACTCTGTGTCTGGGCACCGCCCGGCCCGACGGGGCCCCGATCTCGGAGACTCCGTGTCCGGGCACCGCCCGGCCCGACGGGGCCCCGATCTCGGAGACTCTGTGTCTGGGCAGCGCCCGGCCCGACGGGGCCCCGATCTCGGAGACTCTGTGTCTGGGCAGCGCCCGGCCCGACGGGGCCCCGATCTCGGCGACTCTGTGTCTGGGCAGCGCCCGGCCCGACGGGGCCCCGATCTCGGCGACTCCGTGTCCGGGCAGCGCCCGGCCCGACGGGGCCCCGATCTCGGCGACTCTGTGTCCGGGCAGCGCCCGGGCCCGACGGGGCCCCAATCTCGGCGACTCCGTGTCCGGGCAGCGCCCGGCCCGACGGGGCCCCGATCTCGGCGACTCTGTGTCTGGGCAGCGCCCGGCCCGACGGGGCCCCAATCTCAGCGACTCTGTGTCTGGGCAGCGCCCGGCCGCGACGGGGCCCCAATCTCGGAGACTCCGTGTCCGGGCACCGCCCGGCCCGACGGGGCCCCGATCTCAGCGACTCTGTGTCTGGCAGCGCCCGGCCCGACGGGGCCCCGATCTCGGCGACTCCGTGTCCGGGCAGCGCCCGGCCCGACGGGGCCCCAATCTCAGCGACTCTGTGTCTGTGTTTGGGTGAGGAGTTCAGGTGCTGAGCCAGGAATAGGACCCAGGAGTCCTGACTGAAGGTGCAACAGTCACATCCCCTCTAGTGGCCAAACGGGAGGGGGCTGGAGACTAATGGTTAGAGCAGGGGGGGGAGGGGAGGAGCCAGGACTCCTGGGTTCTCCCGGCTCTGGGAGGGGGCTGGGGTCTAATGGTTAGAGCGGCGGGGGGGGGAGGAGCCAGGACTCCTGGGTTCTCCCGGCTCTGGGAGGGGGCTGGGGTCTAATGGTTAGAGCGGCGGGGGGAGGGGAGGAGCCAGGACTCCTGGGTTCTCCCGGCTCTGGGAGGGGGCTGGGGTCTAATGGTTAGAGCGGCGGGGGGGGAGGGGAGGAGCCAGGACTCCTGGTTCTCCCGGCTCTGGGAGGGGGCTGGGGTCTAATGGTTAGAGCGGCGGGGGGGGGGAGGAGCCAGGACTCCTGGGTTCTCCCGGCTCTGGGAGGGGCTGGGGTCTAATGGTTAGAGCGGCGGGGGGGAGGGGAGGAGCCAGGACTCCTGGGTTCTCCCGGCTCTGGGAGGGGCTGGGGTCTAATGGTTAGAGCGGCGGGGGGGGGGGAGGAGCCAGGACTCCTGGGTTCTTCCCGGCTCTGGGAGGGGGCTGGGGTCTAATGGTTAGAGCGGCGGGGGGGGGAGGAGCCAGGACTCCTGGGTTCTCCCGGCTCTGGGAGGGGGCTGGGGTCTAATGGTTAGAGCGGCGGGGGGGAGGAGCCAGGACTCCTGGGTTCTCCCGGCTCTGGGAGGGGGCTGGGGTCTAATGGTTAGAGCGGCGGGGGGGGGGGGGAGGAGCCAGGACTCCTGGGTTCTCCCGGCTCTGGGAGGGGGCTGGGGTCTAATGGTTAGAGCGGCGGGGGGGGGAGGAGCCAGACTCCTGGGTTCTCCCGGCTCTGGGAGGGGGCTGGGGTCTAATGGTTAGAGCGGCGGGGGGGGGGGAGGAGCCAGGACTCCTGGTTCTCCCGGCTCTGGGAGGGGGCTGGGGTCTAATGGTTAGAGCGGCGGGGGGGGGGGGAGGAGCCAGGACTCCTGGGTTCTCCCGGCTCTGGGAGGGGGCTGGGGTCTAATGGTTAGAGCGGCGGGGGGGGGGGGGGAGGAGCCAGGACTCCTGGGTTCTCCCGGCTCTGGGAGGGGGCTGGGGTCTAGGGCCAGCCCAGGGGCGGGTCCCTGCTGCGTTCCTGCCCGCGAGTGGCGGTGTCGGGTGACCGGCAGGTGGGGCCTTTTCACACGTGGGGGGGGGAGGTGGCAGCTGCCGCCCCCCCCCTTTATGGGGGCAGCTGTGACATCACCGGCCCAAGGTCCCCCCGCCCCCCAGCCTGCAGAGCCCGCCCGTGACCGGCCCCAGCACCCCCCACGCAGCCGGGCCGGGGACCCGCGGGGGAGAGACCGACCGAGCCGGGCCGGACAGCGACCGGGACAGTCACCGCGCGGCGCTGGTGGGTGGGACCCCGATCCCCCAACCGGCAACCCGCCCCCTGGGGCTCCCGACCCCCCCAACCTGCCACCTGGGGCCCCCGATCCCCCAACCCGCCCACTGGCCCCCAAGATCCCCCAACCCACCCTCTGGAGCCCTCCGATCCCCCAGCCCAGCCCCTGGGGCCCCTGATACCCCCAACCCACCCCCTGGGGCCCCGCTATCCCCCCACCTGCTCTCTGGGGCCCTGTGATCACCCAACACGCCCCCTGGGGGGTCCCATCCTGCTTCCTGAAGCCCCCAATCCCCAAACCTGCCCCATGGGGCCCCCATTCCCCCCAACCTGCCCCCTGGAGTCCCCCAATCCCCACTATCCACCCCCCTGGAGCCCCCCAATCCCCCCAAATTGCCCCCCTGGAGCCCCCCAATCCCCCAACCTGCCCCCTGGGGCCTCCAACCCACTGCTTGGCCCCTAGATCCCCCAAACCTGACCCCATCCCTCTCCACAATCCTGACCCCCCAGTTGATCTCCCTTCACCCAGTCCTGCCCCAGCCACCCCAATCTGCCCCTCAAGACATCCTGCCCTCAAACCTGTCCCAATCCCTTTCCCCCAATATCTGATCTCCCAAATCTGACCCCTTATAGCCCCCCTGAAATCTGCCCCCTAGATCCTCATGTCCCAGAAAGTGCCCCACCAGATCCCCCCAAATCCTGCTCTCTGACCCCCTGCCCCATCCCCCCGAATCTGTCCCCCAGATAGGCCTCCCTCTAAACTGTCCCCATCCTGACCCCCAAGCTCCCGAAATTGGCCCCCGGATCCCCCCCATCCCTTTGTTCTGCTCCCCCTCCAAACAGAGCCCCCTAGATCTGCCCTTCCCCCACCCCCAGCAAGGAACCGGGGTGTGTGTGTCTAGAATTAAAATGACCCCCTATGCAGGGAATAATCTCTGTCCCAACAGGATTGGGGAGGGGGTGGGGGGGCTGGGAGCCAGGACGCCTGGGTTTCTGTCCCAGCTCAGGGAGGGGAGTGGGAGGGCTGAGAGCCACTGAGTGGAAGTTTTTGAGAGTTCCCTGCCCCCCATTATCCAGCCCTGGGGCATTTCTGTCCCCTCAACTTATGGGGGCCCCTCTCTCGGGGGAGGGGTTGTTCAGGCACAAGCTCCGTCTGTGACCCCCCCCCCTTCTCCTTCGGTCTCTCCTCCCTGCTGGATTGTTTTGGGGTCCCCCCAGCCCAGGGCAGCTGGCCAGGTGCCCCCCCCCTTCGCGCTCTACACCCCCAGCCCTGACCATGACCCTGTTGGCCTCCGAGCGCTCCATGCTGATCCGCAGCAAGTTCCGATCCGGTGAGTGGGGCTGGAAAACGGGGCCCCCAGCGCAGGGGCTCGAGGGGCGGACGGTAAAGCGGGGGGCTGGGAGCCAGGACTCCTGGGTTCTATCCCAGCTCTGGGAGGGGAGTGGGGTCTGGTGGTTAGAGCGGGGGGGCTGAGAGCCAGGACTCCTGGGTTCTATCCCAGCTCGGGGAGGGGAGTGGGGTCTGGTGGTTAGAGCGGGGGGGGCTGAGAGCCAGGACTCCTGGGTTCTATCCCAGCTCGGGGAGGGGAGTGGGGTCTGGTGGTTAGAGCAGGGGGGCTCAGCGCCAGGGACCCAGGCGTCCCAGACAGCAGATCCCCTGTCCTGCATGTCTGGGTCTCCAAGGCCTCATTCTGGCCTACCTAAGGTCCCGCCTCTGCCCGGATGCCTGGGTCCCAGAGCTGAAGGGATTCCCCAGCTGGGGGGAGGGGGGTGTCTGTGAGCAAAACAACCCTGCCCCCCTCCCGGCCGGGGCAAAGCCCAGGCCCTGGTTTAGCCACAAAGGGTGGGGGAGGACGGGGAGTGAATGGCACCAATGGGGAAAGGGGGCAGCTGGGGTCTGGAGCTCTGCGCTGTAGCCCCCCTCTGCCTGCTCTGCCCGGAGATATTAGCCAGCCCTGCAGGGGTTAACGAATCGGGATGTTCCGTGTCCCCCCCGCCTGGAAATGAGCTGCTTCTTCACTTCCTGTCCTAAATCTCCTCTTGGCTGCCGGCCGCAGCCACCCCAGAGCCAGCCGCAGCCCACGGGATCAGAGCTAGAGTCTGCAGTTTAGTGCCCCCTGTAGCCCAGTGCCCCCGCCGAGCCCCCGCCCCGCCCCCTGCAACCCAGCGCCCCCCACTGAGCCCCCCCACTCCCTGCAGCCCAGCACCCCCCGCTAAGCCCCCCCCCTCCCTGCAGCCCAGTGCCCCCGCCGAGCCCCTGCCCCGCTCCCTGCAGCCCAGTGCCCCCGCCGAGCCCCCCGCCCCGCTCCCTGCAGCCCAGCGCCCCCTGCTGAGCCCCCGCCCCGCAGCCCAGCATCGCCTGCTGAGCCTCCCGCCCCGCCCCGTGCAGCCCAGCGCCCCCTGCTGAGACCCCTACACCACCCCTTCACAGCCCCACCTCCCGCCCTGCTCCCCGCAACCCAGCGCCCCCTGCTGAGCCCCCCGCCCCACCCCCTACAGTCCAGCACCCTGTGCTGGGCCCCCGCCCCACCCCCTGCAGCCCAGCACCCCCCTGCTGAGCCCCTGGGGGTATTCCATTGGTGGGGGGTTATATGGGGTGGGGAGAGGGTGGTTCTGTGGGGGGCGGGGGGGTCTCATGTTACCAGCTCCCGAAATAGCTCTCACTCCCCTCACCCCAGCTGCCACCCGCCAGACACCTGCTGGGGGGGGGGGAAGGGACAAGAATAGACCGGAGCACCACGCCCCTCCCCCTCCTCTGCCTGCTCCCCTCCTGTGCCCCTCCCCTTTCCCCACCTGCCCCTCCCTGGCCCCTCCTCTCCACCCCACCCCCTGCACCCCAATCCCATGCCCCTCCCCCCACCCCCGTTTCCCCCCCCTCCATCCCGGGTGGGAACTGAGAGGCACTGGGGACTGGCGCGGGGTGGGGGGTTGTGTGCAGAGCTCTGGGGGGGAACCCCTGGGACGTGGGCAGAGGGGCTGGTGGTCTCACCCCCCCTGACTGTGTCCTTCCTCCCCCAGTGCTGCAGCTGAGGATGCAGCATCGCAGATCCCAGGAGCAGCATCTCCTGACACGTGAGTGGGACCAAGGAGGAGGGGCTGGTAAGGGGGGGGGCAAGTAGGGCTGTTAAGGAATGGGTCTATGGGGGAGGGACGGGGGGAGGTCTGGGGCCCTGGGGGAGCAGGGAGGTGGTGGGTAACCAACCACAGCATGTCTGGGCTGAAACCCCAACTCACAGCCCTCCTTGGCTTCCAGGGACCCCTCTCCTGCTGAGGGTGGGGGGCGCTAACCTTCCCATCTCTCCCTCCAGCTCTGACCAAGCCCCCCCCAACCTACCTGGAGGTGAACGGGACCCCAGAGCAGAGCCGGGTGAGCAAGTGGGATGGCCTGGGGGCAGGGGAGGCTTGTGTGGCTATGTTGCTGCTGCAAGGCAGGCTGGGTAATGGAATATGCAAATGATCCCCACCCACTGGAGGGGGCTTAGAGTGCTGGAGATGCATTCAGGTGGATGGGAGTCAAACTCCCCATTGGGCAGAGGGGGAAACTGAGCCACAGGGAGGGGAAGGGACTCGCAGCAGAGAGAACCCAGGAGTCCTGGTTCCAATACCCCCACACACTCTAACCACTAGACCCCATTCCCCTCCCAGAGCCAGGATAGAACCCAGGTGTCCTGGTTCCCAGCCCCCCCTCCCCACTAGACTCCACAATCCTCCCAGAGCTAGAGAGAGAACCCAGAAGCCCTGACTCCCAGCCCCCGCTGCTCTAACCACTAGACCCCACTCCAACCCAGCAATCAGCGCTCCTGCCTTGCTCCCCCCCAGCACCCCAATACCCCTCCTTTGCTGCTCCAGGCTGTTCTGACCCCCACTCCCACCCCTTACAGGCCGACGAGACCCTGAAGGTGAAGGTCCAGACGAGAACCCACAAAGTGGGAGCTGCCAAGGGCCAGTTCACAGAAGGTAGGTGCTGCCCGGACACCTGGGTCCCCAATCCCATGCTCCGGCTCATCTGGGGTCCCCCCCCCACCAGGACACCTGGGTCCCCAGTCCTTTGCCCCAGCCCATCTATGGCTCATCTGCCTGGCCGCCTGGGTTCCTGGTTCCTTCTCCCAGATGTCTGGGTCCCATAACTGGCACAAACAGATCAGTGCATGGTACTTGGGCTCCCCCCCCCATGGCCTGCACCCCCCCACTCACTCTGTGCCCCCCTGGCAGAGTCTGGGGGGGACCCCACAGAGCGGAAGGAGAAGAAGACGCGTCTGGCCGAGGATCTGAAGGAGAAACTCCTGCAACGGCCGGGGCCACTGGAACTCGTGACGAAAAACATCCTTTCCCTGGACGCCAGCCTCAAAGATGCTGTGAAAGGTACAGCAGGTGCCAGGACTCCTGGGTTCTCTCCCCGGCTCTGGGAGGGGAGCGGGGTCTAGTGGTGAGAGCAGGGGGGGCTGGGAGCCAGGACTCCTGGGTTCTCTCCCCGGCTCTGGGAAGGGAGCGGTGTCTAGTGGTGAGAGCAGGGGGGCTGGGAGCCAGGACTCCTGGGTTCTCTCCCCGGCTCTGGGAAGGGAGCGGTGTCTAGTGGTTAGAGCAGTGGGGCTGGGAGCCAGGACTCCTGGGTTCTCTCCCTGGGTCTAAGGCTAAATGAGTGGCTGAAGGTGGAAGCGTTCTGGGAATAGGGGGCGCCGGCTCCCATCCGGTGCCAGGGCGGGGACCTGCTGGCTCAGGGGGGCAGGTGAGATTTTCAAAACTGGTCTAATTCCCCTCACCCCGCCCCCCCAGCTGATCCAGCCCCTGCTGCCCCTGGGACCTTCCTATTAGACGAGGATCTCAGCAGCTCGTCATCGTCATCGTCGTCCTCCTCTACTTCCCCGCGCTTCACCCCCTGCCTGGGGGGCCCCCCCGGCAACCCATCCCCCCCCTCGGCCTCAGGGGCCGCTGTCCAGGTGAGATACATGGCGGAGCCCAGAGCTGGGGACAGGAGGGGGCTGCGGGTCGAGAGTGAGGGGCACCGGCAGAGCTGGGGGGTGCCCTGGGTCTCTGCTGCCATCTGGTGTCTGGCTTTTCAAACTGCGGGGGGGGGGGGGCTGGGAGCCAGGACTCCTGGGTTCTCTCCCCGGCTCTGGAAGGGGAGTGGGGTCTAGTGGTTAGAGTTGGGGGCGGCGGAGGGGGGCTGGGAGCCAGGACTCCTGGGTTCTATCCCCGGCTCTGGAAGGGGAGTGGGGTCTAGTGGTTAGAGTTGGGGGCGGCGGAGGGGGGCTGGGAGCCAGGACTCCTGGGTTCTATCCCTGCTGTGTGACTCCTTGGCTTTCTGGGCCCCTCTCCCTGCAGTCAGAGCAGCTGTCGATCCTGGAGTCCCAGCCCCCGTCAGCGCTTGCCCCGGACCCCGAATCCCAACCTCCTGGGGGCGGTCCCCCGGCTAAGGCCCCGGCCTTGCTGCCCAAGGTAGGTGCCAAGCTGGGGCCAGGGGTGGGGGGCTGTGGGACGAGGGGGGCGGGTCCCCAGCAGGAACTGAGAGGGGAATGTGGGGGTGCTGGAGTTGGGGTGTCCCAGCCGGGGGTGGGTGTTGGGGTGTCCCAGCAGGGGGCTGGAGTTGGGGTGTCCCAGCGGGGGGGGTGTTGGGGGGTGAGTATTGGGGTGTCCCAGCGAGGATATGGGAAAGTGGTGCCAGCATTGAGATGCCCCAGCCAGGGAGTGGGGGGGACAGAATTGGGGTGTCCTGGTGGGGGGGGGTGAGGCTGGAGTTGGGGGGGATCCCAGTAGGGGGATAGGGAGGGGGCCCCACTCGGCAGGTCCCAGCCAGGTTTTCCCCCTTCCCCAGGGCCCCCCACGCCCCAAGAAGACGAAGGATCCCAAGCCCAAGGTGAGGAAGCTGAAGTACCATCAGTACGTGCCCCCTGCGGCCCGGCCCCCCCGGGCCCCGGCCCCCCTGGACGCCGCCTACGCCCGCCTGCTCCAGCAGCAGCAGCTCTTCCTCCAGCTCCAGATCCTGCAGCAGCAGCAGCCGCCGGTCCCCCCGGGGTCCCCCGCAGCGCTGTGTGTGCCGGCCCTGCACCCCCTGAGTGCCAGGTACCCCCCTCCACCCCCCTGCACCTCCTGAGCGCCAGGTACCCCCCTGCAGTGCCCTGCACCTCCTGAGTGCCAGGTACCCCCCTCCACCCCCCTGCACCTCCTGAGTGCCAGGTACCCCCCTGCAGTGCCCTGCACCCCCTGAGTGCCAGGTACCCCCCTCCACCCCCCTGCACCTCCTGAGCGCCAGGTACCCCCCTGCACCCCCTGCACCTCCTGAGTGCCAGGTACCCCCCTGCAGTGCCCTGCACCCCCTGAGTGCCAGGTACCCCCCTGCACCCCCTGCACCTCCTGAGTGCCAGGTACCCCCCTGCAGTGCCCTGCACCCCCTGAGTGCCAGGTACCCCCAACTCCCCCTGAGCGCCAGGTACCCCCCTGCAGTGCCCTGCACCCCCTGAGCGCCAGGTACCCCCAACTCCCCCTGAGCGCCAGGTACCCCCCTCCACCCCCCTGCACCTCCTGAGCGCCAGGTACCCCCTGCAGTGCCCTGCACCTCCTGAGCGCCAGCTACCCCCCTGCAGTGCCCTGCACCTCCTGAGTGCCAGGTACCCCCCTGCACCCCCCTGCACCTCCTGAGCGCCAGGTACCCCCTGCACCCCCTGCACCCCCTGAGTGCCAGGTACCCCCCTGCACCCCCTGCACCTCCTGAGTGCCAGGTACCCCCCTGCAGTGCCCTGCACCTCCTGAGTGCCAGGTACCCCCAACTCCCCCTGAGCGCCAGGTACCCCCCTGCAGTGCCCTGCACCCCCTGAGTGCCAGGTACCCCCAACTCCCCCTGAGCGCCAGGTACCCCCCTCCACCCCCCTGCACCTCCTGAGCGCCAGGTACCCCCTGCAGTGCCCTGCACCTCCTGAGCGCCAGGTACCCCCCTGCAGTGCCCTGCACCCCCTGAGTGCCAGGTACCCCCCTGCACCTCCCTGCACCTCCTGAGCGCCAGGTACCCCCTGCAGTGCCCTGCACCCCCTGAGTGCCAGGTACCCCCCAACTCCCCCTGAGCACCAGGTACCCCCAACTTCCTCTGCACTCCTTGAGCACCAGATACCCCCCCTGCACCGCCATGCACCCCCTGAGTGCCAGGTACTCCCTGCACCCCCTGCGCACCAGGTACCCCCCTGTACTCCCTGATCACCAGGTAACTCCCTGCACCCCCTGCACCCCTGAGCGCCAGGTACCTCCCTGCACCCCCCAACTCCCCCTGAGTGCCAGGTACCCCCAACTTCCTCTGCACCCCCTGAGTGCCAGGTACTCCCAACCCCTGAACCCCCTCAGTGCCAGGTACCCCCCCAAGTCCCCCTGCACCTGCTGAGTGCCAGGTACCCCCCAACCCCCCTGAACCGGGGGTACCCCCCTGCACCCCTGATCACCAGGTATCCCCAAGTCCCACTGCACCCCCCGAGTGCCAGGTACCCCCACTGAACCCTCTCAATCCCCCCTCGCTGAATCTGCCCCCCTCTAACGCCTCCTCTCTCTCTGCCCCTCCCCCCCAGTATTTCCCCAGATCCGGTGATCAGCTTCGCGGCCCCCCCCAATTACCCTGGCAGCCCCCCCCACCCCTCCCACCCCTCCTGTGCCCCCCAAGCCTGAGCTGCTGCCCGCCAACCTGGATGACCTGACAGTGAGTGTGTCTGTGAGGGGGGAAAATCTGGGGGGGACCCGGTTCCCCCCTGGAGGCAGGGACTGGCGGGGGGCTGCCAGGGTGGAGGAGGAGGAAATGGGGAGTGGGGATTTGGGGGTTGTGAGGGAATGCTGGAGGGTCATGGGCGTGGGGGGGTTGTGACGGGGTGGGAGGGGGTTACTGGAGGGGTGGGGCTGTGAGGGGGAGGGGTTATTAGAAGGGTGCAGTGGGGCTGTGAAGAGGTGGGGAGGGGTTATTGGAGGGGTGGAGGTGGGGCTGTGAAGGGGTGGGAGGGGTTATTGAAGCAGTGGGGGATGGGCTGTGAAAAAGTGGGAGGGGTTTCTGGAGGGGTGGGGCTGTGAAGGGGTGGGAGGGGTTTATTGGAGGGGTGGGGATGGGGCTATGAAGAGATGGGGAGGGGTTATTTGAATGGTGGGGGTGGGGCTGTGAACGGGTGGGGAGGGGTTATTGGAGCGGTGGGGGTGGGGCTGTGAGGGCGTTATTGGAGTGGTGGGGGTGGGGCTGTGAAGAGGAGGGAGGGGTTATTGGAGGGGTGGAGCTGTGAAGGGGGGGAGGGGGTTATTGGAGGGGTGGGGCTGTGAAGAGGGGGGAGGGGTTATTGGAGCGGTGGGGGTGGGGCTGTGAAGGGGGGAGGGGTTATTGGAGCGGTGGGGGTGGGCTGTGAAAAGGGGGAGGGGTTATTGGAGCGGTGCGGGTGGGGCTGTGAAGGGGGGAGGGGGTTATTGGAGCGATGGGGGTGGGGCTGTGAAGGGTTTTTTGGAGGCGTGGGGCTAGGAAGGGCTGTGAGGGTTTTTTTGGAGGGGTGGGGCTGTGAAGGGCTGTGAGGGGGTTATTGGAGCAGTGGGGGTGGGGCTGTGAAGGGGTGGGAGGGGGTTATTGGAGCAGTGGGGCTGTGAAGGGGTTATTGGAGCAGTGGGGCTGTGAAGAGGGGGGAGGGGTTATTGGAGCAGTGGGGGTGGGGCTGTGAAGGGGTGGGAGGGGGTTACTGGAGGGGTGGGAAGGGCTGTGAGGGGGTTATTGGAGCGGTGGGGGTGGGGCTGTGAAGGGGTGGGGGAGGGATTATGGGGGTAGGGAGTTTGTGAGGGGCTGGAGGATTGGGGGTTCCCTTCTCCTCTGTCAAGAAGACATTCTTGGTGGGGGGGTGGAACGGGGGCATCCGTCTGTCCCAGACTAAGGCCCCCCGCCCCCCCACTAACACCCCCCCATCCCCCAGGTGTCAGAGCTCCGCCAGCAGCTGCGCCAGCGCGGGCTGCCAGTGTCGGGCACCAAGCCAGCCCTGCTGGAGCGGTTGAAGCCCTTCCAGGTGCGGGGGGCCCCGGGGCCGCCCCCCCCCGGCCTTGCCCCCCGCCGACCGGGCGCTGCGGGAGAAGCAGCGGCTCATCGACAGCCTCACCTGGGAGCTGCAGCGGGAGCAGCAGGAGGCCGACGACCTGCGGGAGGAGCTGCAGCTGCACAAGTGCCGGCGCGGCCGCCCGGAGGGGGAGCCCCTGCCCCCCCTCACCCCCGGCCAGCCACGGCCCCCAGACCCCCGCTGGGGAGACGCCCGAGGGCACAGTGCCCGGGAGAGAGGGGTTCCTGGTGAGAGCTGGGGGCGTGGCGTGAGTGCCAGGGGCGGGGCTTGTATGCTGGGGGCGGGGCGTGATCGGGGCAGGGAAGCTGGGCCAAATGGGAGGGGCATGGCAGTGGGCGTGGCCATACCATAATTGGAGTGGGTGGAGCAGTCAGAGAGGGCGGGGCATCCCAAGGGAGAGGCTGAGGGGCGGAGTCATGACAAGTTGGGAGGGGAGGGGCACTGGGGGGGGAGGCGGAGCCATGCCAAGGAGGGAGGGCCATAGGGCCATGTGGGGAGCAGGAGATGAGCTGGGGGAACCTCAAATTTACCCCCATGTCCATCCCCCCCCTCAGGTTTTTTGCCCCCCTTCCTGTGAGCCAATCGGGGAGGACCTAGAACTGCCCCTGCAGATCACGGCCAGCCCCGCCCCAGGCCCCCGCTCCCTGGAGGAGGAGCTGCAGGAGGCCATCCAGAAAGCCCAGGTATGGGGGGGGGGGTGTCCCCATATACCCAGCCCCCGCACCCCACCCCAGAGGGGCCGTGTCCCCGTCTCTGCCCTTCACTCCCTTTCTCCCTCCCCGTCCGCAGCTGGTCCCAAGTCAGTCGATCGAAGACATCCTGGAGGAGCCGCTGGCGTGTGCAGGTGAGACCCCGGGTACCCCCACTCCCCTCGCTCCCCTGCCCCAGCCTGGTGTATGGGGTGCCATGGTGCAGGGAGTGGGGCGGGGGCTCAGCAGGGGGCGCTGGGCTGCGGGGAGCAGGGTGGGGGGCTCAGCAGGGGGCGCTGGGCTGTGGGGAGCGGGGCAGGGGCTCAGTGGGGGGCGCTGGGCTGCAGGGAGCGGGGCGGCAGGTGGGGCTGTGAAGGGGTGGGGTAGGGGGCTCAGCGGGGGACGCTGGGCTGCAGGGAGCGGGGCGGGAGGTGGGGCTTTGAAGGGGTGGGGTAGGGGGCTCAGCGGGGGACGCTGGGCTGCAGGGAGCGGGGCGGGAGGTGGGGCTGTGAAGGGGTGGGGTAGGGGTCTCAGCAGGGGGCGCTGGCTGCAGGGAGCGGGTTGGAGGGGGTGTCATTCAGCATCCCATGTCCATCTAACCCCCCCCCCGCCCCCTCTCCAGGTGATCTGCTCCCCACAGAGCCACGCCGGCCCCCCTCGCCCCTCAGCCAGCAGGAGGCGCCGTGCAAGAAGCCCCGTCACACCCCGCCGGCAGCAGCCATCTTGGATTTCCCCGGCCACTACGACTTCCTCACCCCTCCCTCCTCCTCCTCCTCGTCCCCCTCGGACTCCCTGCGTGGGGTCTTCTCCCCGGAGCCCCTGGAGGGGCCCCCGTCGCCCAGCCCCCGGCCCGCCTTCGACCCCGTCGATTGGCTGGAGGCCTTGACAGCTGGCCCGGCCTCGGGGCTGGGGCCCGGCACCCCCGGCGGCAGCAGCATCTTCTCCACTGATTTCTTTGACTCGCCTGAACTGAGCGTCAACCACATGATTGACCTGATGGTGGAGCAGTGGTAGAGGGTGCGGGCCCCCCCGGCCCGGCCACGGGGAGCCCCCCACCGCCACGCCAGAGACGCCAACAAATCACACCAATGCAGGTGCCATCTTGGATGGGTGACGTCAACTCCAGGCGCCATCTTGGATGGGAGGAACCATAGTTTGTAGTGATGCCAAAACTGGGCGCCATCTTGGATGGTGGAACCATTGTTCAGGGTGACATCAACTCCAGGCGCCATCTTGGATGGGTGACGTTAACTCCATCTTGAATGAGTAAAAGCATTATTCGCGGTGACGTCAACTCGCGGCACCATCTTGGATGGGTGGAACCCTTGTTTGGTGTGACCTCAATTGCAGGTGCCATCTTGGATGTTTGGAACCATTACTCAGGGTGACATCAACTCCGGGTGCTATCTTGGATAGGTGAAACCATTGTTTGCAGTGATATCAATTCCAGATGCCATCTTGGATGGGTGAAACCATTGTTTGGAGTTGACATCAGCTCGGGATGCCACCATTGATCGGTGAAGCCAACTGGATGCTATGTTGGGTGGATGAAACCATTGCTTGGGGGTGATGCCAACTCCAGACACCATCTTGGATGGGTGTAGCCATTTTACTGGGTGATGTCAACACTGGATGCCATCTTGGATGGATTAAACCATTGCTGTTTTGGTTGTCAGCCCCAAAGGACATCTTGGAAGGATCAAACTGTTGGTGTTCAGAGTGATATGGCGGGTGGCTGCCATCTTATATAAATCATACCATAAGTGTTCAGGGTCACATCAGCTCTTGAATGGGTTAAGCCATTGTTTGGGGGTGATGCCAGCTTCCACCACCATCTTAAATGGATCAGACTACTGATGTTTGAGTCACGTCAGCTCTAGGTGCCATCTTGGATTGGTCCAGTCATTGGTGCTTGGGGTGATGCCAAGTCCAAATGCCCTCTTTATTTGGGCCATACCATTTAA
The DNA here is from genome assembly GCF_028017835.1 of Emys orbicularis. Taxonomy (NCBI): domain Eukaryota; kingdom Metazoa; phylum Chordata; order Testudines; family Emydidae; genus Emys; species Emys orbicularis. The sequence goes on along the minus strand of NC_088703.1, from coordinate 19,367,063 downwards.
TTGAACCTAAGTGTTTCATTGGCAGGCGGAAGGCAACTCCACCTGTGGGATGCCATCTTGTTTGGGACATACCACCTTTGACTCCAGTGTCTTATTGACCAGAGGGGAGGATGTGGAAACCATCTTAGTTTGGATTGTGCCATCTTTGTACCTAGCTGGGTTGGGAGTGGAGAAGCCAACTCTAGATGCCATCTTGGATGGATCATACCATTTGTTTTTTACCTCATGTTTTACTGGCAGAGGGGGGTGGGGAAATGGCAACTGTAGACACCATCTTAGTTGGACTGTACCATTTGCTGAGCCTAGTGTTCTATTGGGGGCTGCCCCACTCCCGCTGCCCCCCCCCCCGGCCCTTTTCACTCCCCCCTCACTGGGACCGGGTCCCCCCTCCTCCCACCCAGGCTGCCCCCCAGCTCCTGGCCCTCTCCCATTTACACCCAGTCCCCCCCACCCTGCTCATCACTGTGCCCTGCCTGATAATTAAGGGGTGGGGAGTCTCTGACCACTGGTGAGGGGGCAGCTCCCTAAGGGGGCTGATCTAGTGGGGGAGGGATCATACCACGGGGCGGGGAGGGGGGAGCTGACAGTGGCCAAAGGCTACTGAGAAATGTGGACTAACTGGGTGATAGGGCACTGCTGTGGGGAAGCTCGCAGCCCTTGGAACAGCCCCCTCGGGGCACTGCCATGGGGAAGCTTACAACCCCTTCGAGGCACTGTCGTGGGGAAGCTCACAGCAGTGCAGTTCAACTCCTGTTTGCTCCCCAGAGTGGGGACAGGGGCCGGGAGAGCTCCCACCATCACTGGGGGGGGGCAGTGGGGGTTCTGGCCTCCCATGAGCCCCGATCTGCTGGGGGGTGAGTAGAAACCCCAACTTATATCCAATCCCTCCCCAATTCACCTGGAACTGCATAGCCTTGTTCCAACCCCCCACCCCAGCTCTGATGGTTCCGCCCACAAGGGTCAGGGAGGCCCCTCCCCCAAGTGCTGGCTGGGGGGGGTCAGTTGAGGGGGGACCCCTGGAAGCCAAGCTGCTCCCCCCACACAATAAAGCCCCTTCCCACTGCACCGGCTGCCTCTGTGGTTTTTAACTCCGGCTGGGGGGGGGGTAGCTGAGGGGTGGTCCATAGGGAGGGAAACTGAGTCACGCTGAGCTAGGAATAGAACTCAGGTGTCCTGGCTCCCAGCTCCACCCCCCCACCCAGAGGCGGGGACAGGACCCAGGAGTCTGGGACAACAGTGCATTGGCAATAAAATCCTGTCTATTTAAAAGTACCGGGGGGGGGGGTTCAGCTCCCCCCCCGCCTCGGAGGTGGGAGGAACCAGGGCTGGGGGGGGGTCGGCTCTGGAGTGGGGGGGCGGGTCACGTCTTCAGCGGCCCCCCCTGGCTGCCACCGTCCTTCTCTGGCACCTCCTGCTGGCGGCGATAGAGCCAGGCGCTGTAAGGGAGGGGGAGGGGAGGGCGGGTTAGGGAAAGGAGACGGGGGGAGCTGTTTGGTGGGGGGGGACAGAGCCAGCACCTGCCCCCCACCCCGGCACGGGCCTTGCCCCCCAGCCTCCCCCAGACACGCAGCCCCTGGCACATGGGGGCCCTGCCCCCTGGGGGGAAGGGTGGGGGGGGACCCCGGCGTCCAGACTCACCAGCCCCCGATGAGCAGTAGGACCAGCCCGGCGCTACTCCCGATGATGACCCAGACGGTCCAGTCTCCAGGGCCCCCCGGGGGGGTCGGGCTCCGTGATGGGGGCAGCGTCAGGGGCCCCAGCAGGGGCGGCGCAGGCGGTGGGGTGCTATTCCCCGGCAGGGGGGTCACTGCAAGGGGGAGGGGACAGGCGTTAGAGGGAGGCAGGGCTGGGAGCCAGGACTCCTGGGTTCTCTCCTGGCTCTGGGAGGGGAGTGGAGGCTAGTGGTTAGAGAAGCGTGGGGGGGGGCGGCTGGGAGCCAGGACTCCTGGGTTCTGTCCACCTCACCTGTCACCTGGAAGCGCAGCTCGGAGCAGACCCAGCCCTGGGCGTTTAGCATCTCACAGCGATAGCGCCCCGAGTCGTTCGCTGTCGCCTCCTTCTTCACGAGGAAGGCCTCGGGGCCCATGACCATGACCTGCTCCGAGCCCCCCACCGCCTGCGGGAGAGACGCGGGGATCAGGGAGGCTGCAGGTCGGGAGTAAGGGGCGCCGGCAGAGCTTTGGGGGGAGCCCAGGGGGCTGCAGGTCGGGAGTGAGGGGCACCGGCTGGGCTGGTAGGGGCTGCGGGTCGGGAGTGAGGGGCGCTGTACCCGGTAGAAGCGGTAGCTTTTGGCACCGTAGCTGGCGCGGTGCCAGGTCAAGGCACAGTCCAGGATCAGGTCGTCGTCCTGCTGGACCCGCAGCCTCCGCTCTGCTAGAGACCCAGATATCAGAGCCCATAACCCCCCCCCAGCCGGCTCACCCACTCCAGTAACCCCCCCACAACCCCAGCAGTGTGCCCTGGGTCACAGCAATGGGCCCATCCACCCCGGTACCCCCCTCAGATGAGAGCAATGGGCCCATCCATGACAGCCTGCCCCCTGCATCAGAGTGGGCCCATCCATCCCAGTACTCACCCCTGCCCCCGGTCAATGGGCCCATCCAGTCCAGCTTCTGACAGTGGCCAGAGTTAGATATAGAAGACCCCCTCGTTACCCACAATGCACCTGGCCACGGTGGGGATGGGAGGAATTTTCCTTCCTGACCCTGCTGGAGAAGCCGGGCCCTGGAGCCTGGGAGTGAAACCCCAACACAGGCTGGAGGCCTCTAGACCCACCCATCCCTTCACAGCCGACCCCCACCCCCATCATCTGACCCCTCCATCCCTCTCCAGGCACCCCCCACTCACCCCCACAGCGCAGGTCCCGGTTGCAGGAGTAGAGCTCGGTGCCGCAGGCCCGACAGTCGATGAACTGGTGAACCATGCGCCCTGCGGAGGGGGGGGGGTCAGAGCCCGGGGGGGAGGTCAGGGCCCGGGGGTTCAGGGCCCCAGTAGCTAGGGTGGGGTGAAGGCCCCCCAGGGGTAAGGTTGGTGCCGGTGTCCCGGGAATCAGAACCTGACTTGCTGGGGGAATTGGACCCAGGCGTTCTGGGGCTGGCGGGGGGGGGATCACTGGGGGTCGGGGGGAGGCCCTGAGCGGCTGGGGGGGGTTAGCATTAGGAGGTCAGGGCGCCCTAGCCTGGAGTCCAGTCAAGGATAGGACCCTCCCAGCACGGGCACCCCTGACCCCCCCAGGGAATCAGAGACAGGGTCCCTGGAACCCCCCACCCCTCCCCCAGGATCTGTCCCTCCCCCCCACATCCCCCCTGGCTCCCACTCACCACACTTATTCGGGCAAAAAACTGCAAAACAAGAAGGAAGAAGAAGGGTGAGAAATGGGGCTCACCCCCCCCCATCCCCTGGGGAACAGGGCTGCGGGTTGGGAGTGAGGGGCACCGGCAGAGCTGGGGGGAGCCCAGGGCCGGGCTAGGAGGGGGCTGCGGGTCGGGAGTGAGAGGCACCGGCAGAGCTGGGGGGGAGCCCAGGGCTGGGCTAGGAGGGGGCTGCGGGTCGGGAGTGAGGGGCACCGGCAGAGCTGGGGGGCGGGGCTGGGCTAGCAGGGGCTGCGGGTTGGGAGTGAGGGGCACCAGCAGAGCTGGGGCGGGAGAGGGCTGGGTTAGCAGGGGCTGCGGGTCGGGAGTGAGAGGCACCGGCAGAGCTGGGGGGGAGCCCAGGGCTGGGCTAGCAGGGGGCTGCGGGTCGGGAGTGAGGGGCACCAGCAGAGCTGGGGCGGGAGAGGGCTGGGTTAGCAGGGGCTGCGGGTCGGGAGTGAGGGGCACCAGCAGAGCTGGGGCGGGAGAGGGCTGGGTTAGCAGGGGCTGCGGGTCGGGAGTGAGAGGCACCGGCAGAGCTGGGGGGGAGCCCAGGGCTGGGCTAGCAGGGGGCTGCGGGTCGGGAGTGAGGGGCACCAGCAGAGCTGGGGCGGGAGAGGGCTGGGTTAGCAGGGGCTGCGGGTCGGGAGTGAGAGGCACCGGCAGAGCTGGGGGGGAGCCCAGGGCTGGGTTAGCAGGGGCTGCGGGTCGGGAGTGAGAGGCACCGGCAGAGCTGGGGGGGAGCCCAGGGCTGGGCTAGCAGGGGGCTGCGGGTCGGGAGTGAGGGGCACCAGCAGAGCTGGGGCGGGAGAGGGCTGGGTTAGCAGGGGCTGCGGGTCGGGAGTGAGAGGCACCGGCAGAGCTGGGGGGGAGCCCAGGGCTGGGTTAGCAGGGGCTGCGGGTCGGGAGTGAGAGGCACCGGCAGAGCTGGGGGGGAGCCCAGGGCTGGGTTAGCAGGGGCTGCGGGTCGGGAGTGAGGGGCACCTTCCCCCTCACCCTCTCTCTGGAATCGGGCCATGAGGGTTGTGAAGGTCTCTCTCAGCTCCTGCAGGCTCCACATCACCTCGTTGAAGAGTTGCCCATCTGCAGAGCAAGCAGTGCGCTGTGAACACCACACAGGACAGTGCTATGGCCCCATACAACTGGGCAGCCATGTGGGCGTGGCTCCCGTCTAGACCCGCCCATAGCGCTCAGCCACTCCAGCCCCACCCCTCAGATCCGCACCATGTGACTCAGCAGCGCAGCTCCGGCCCCGCCCCATCGTTAGGTTCAAGAGGCAACAGGGGAATTTAACTGAAAACTAGACGCCCCTCCCCCACACCAAAGCGGGGCCCTTCCCCCATATCCCGCCACCCACATTCAGAGCAAACGCGCCCCCCCCCCGCGAAAAGACCCTCGCCTAGAATCGACCCACGTCGTCTAAGCGGTTCAGGTTTCAAAGGGTTAATCGAGTTGCAAAACCGCAGAGCAGCCAGCAGGGGGCGCTGCCTCATTAGCAATAGGAAGGCGGAGTCCAGGGCCGGGCTAGCAGGGGCTGCGGGTCGGGAGTGAGGGGCACCGGCAGAGCTGGGGGGAGCCCAGGACTGGGCTAGCAGGGGCTGCGGGTCGGGAGTGAGGGGCACCGGCAGAGCTATGGGGGGAGCCCAGTGCCGGGCTAGCAGGGGGCTGTGGGTCGGGAGTGAGGGGCACTGGCAGGGCTGGGGTGGGGGGGGAAGGGCCGGGCTAGCAGGGGGCTGCGGGTCGGGAGTGAGGGGCACCGGCAGAGCTGGGGGGAGCCCAGGGCTGGGCTAGCAGGGGCTGCGGGTCGGGAGTGAGGGGCACTGGCAGGGCTGGGGTGGGGGGGAAGGGCCGGGCTAGCAGGGGCTGCGGGTCGGGAGTGAGGGGCACCGGCAGAGCTGGGGGGAGCCCAGGGCTGGGCTAGCAGGGGCTGCGGGTCGGGAGTGAGGGGCACCGGCAGAGCTATGGGGGGAGCCCAGTGCCGGGCTAGCAGGGGGCTGTGGGTCGGGAGTGAGGGGCACTGGCAGGGCTGGGGTGGGGGGGGAAGGGCCGGGCTAGCAGGGGGCTGCGGGTCGGGAGTGAGGGGCACTGGCAGGGCTGGGGTGGGGGGGGAAGGGCCGGGCTAGCAGGGGGCTGCGGGTCGGGAGTGAGGGGCACCCCGGGGCTGGTACCTTTGAAGTCATTCTCCATGATTCGGGTCACGGCCCGTCTGAAGTGGGCGGCAGCTTCTCCCATCGTCTTCTCGTCTGGGGGAGGTGACATGTTAGTGGGGGGGCAGCAAAGGGGATGAGACCCAAAGCTCTGGGATCGTGCCCCCCCTCCCGACAGCCGCCCCCTCCTAACATCCCCCCAACTCCCTCTCCCTCCTCCCTCAGGGCTGTATTGGGGTGGCGGGGGAGGGGCCCCTGCGCACCAATGACCCCCATGTAGCTCTGCTCCCCGATGGGCAGCTCCGCCAGCCCCTGGAGGCTGCGCTCGAGCAGGGCCTCCAGCCGCGCCCGCAGGTCCGGATCCCCCCGCAGCTGCTGGCCCAGGTAGGGCCCCTTCAGCTCCCGCAGCAGCCGCATGGAGCCGGGGTCACAGCGCAGGCAGCCCCGGCCCCCAGAGCCCCCCAGCGCCCACAGCACCAGCCACACCGCCCAGGCCATGGCCTGCCACTGGGGGGCGACCTCGCGCCGCCCCGCCCCTCTGCCTCGCGGCCAATCGCCTTCGGCACCCACCCCTGACATCACAATGGCCTGGCCAATCACATGCCAAGATTAAACTCCTCCCACCCTGACCTGGGCGAGGGGGTCCCCATATACCCAGCCCCTGCGCCCCACCCCACAGGGGCCGCATCCCAGCACCGGACGAGGGGTCCCCATATACCCAGCCCCCGCCCCACCCCAGAGGGGCCACATCCCTGCACCGGGCGAGGGGGCCCCGGATACCCAGCCCCCGGGCCCCACCCCAGAGGGGCCGCATCCCTGCACCGGGCGAGGGGGCCCCGGATACCCAGCCCCCGTGCCCCACCCCAGAGGGGCCGCATCCCTGCACCGGGCGAGGGGGCCCCGGATACCCAGCCCCCGGGCCCCACCCCAGAGGGGCTGCGTCCCGGCGCCGGGCGTGTGAAATCCGAGCTCCTTTAGGGTGACAGGCGTCTCTGATTCGGGGTTAATCCCACCTGCCTTTCCCTTCCCCCTCCAAGCTGAGTCCCAAATGGCTGCTGTATCCCCCCCAGCCCCCCGCTGAGCCCCGGCCCCTTGGCAGGGCCGGGGCCCTGTTGGTCTTTCATAGCGGCTTGTGTGTCAGGGCTGGGACCACCTGCCCGGGCGGGGGTCAGAATAACTCTGGACACGGTCTGCTTCGGATTAATTAACCTTTGATCCGAATGGGCAACCCGGGGCGGGGGCGGAGGGGGTCATAAAACCAGCATCGAGATTGATGGCTGCTTTCATCAAGTGAGGGATAGAGCCGGCCAGCTGGGAATGGGAGGTGGGGCTGCGCGTCGGGAGTGAGGGGCACCCGCAGAGCTGGCGGGGGGAGCCCACTGCTGGGCTAACAGGGGGCTGCGGGTCGGGAGTGAGGGGCACCGGCAGAGCTGGGGGGCTAGCAGGGGCTGCGGGTCAGGAGTGAGGGGCAGCAGCAGAGCTGGGGGGCTAGCAGGGGCTGCGGGTCGGGAGTGAGGGGCAGCAGCAGGGCTGGGGGGCTAGCAGGGGCTGCGGGTCGGGAGTGAGGGGCAGCAGCAGGGCTGGGGGATCCCAGGGCTGGGTTAGCAGGGGGCTGCGGGTCGGGAGTGAGGGGCACCGGCAGAGCTGGGGGGGAGTCAAGGGCCCCATTGTGCCGGGTGTGGCACAGACCCAGAGACAGCCCCTGCCCCATGGAGCTCCCACTCTAACTAGACCCCAAGAGAATCATTCTCCCCACTTTACAGCTGTGGGGCAGCTGAGAATAAAACTACGTCCCTCCGCCCCTCGTGCCCCATTCCCCATCCCCCTGAGCCAGCCAGTCCCTGCCCTGGGGCCGGATGGGAGCCGGCGCCCCCTAGAGGGGAAAGTCTGAACCCAGCCACGACCCAAGGGCTGCTCTGGATCCCTCCATCCAGTGGGTCTCAACCAGGGGTCCGCGTTTCCCTGGGGTCCGCCGAGGTCTCCCAGGGGGTCCATCAACTCATCCAGAGATTTGCCGGGTTTTACAGCAGGGGACAGCAAAAGCGCCAGCGAAGTCCGTACGAACGAACATTTCGTGCCGACAGTGAGTGGTTCCGACGGCGCCGTGTCCTGTCCCCGGGGAGGTAAGTCCAGGGTTTCTGTCCCAGTTGGGTTAGTTGATAATTATAGGGTAAGAAGGCGAGAGGCAGCAGTTTTTCAGCAACACTGTGGCTGGGGCCCGGTTGGATTTTTAGGTCTGATTTTGGAAGCACCTCGTTTGTAAGCGAGGCGAATCTTGGGGGTACGCAAGACAAATCAACCTCCTGAAAGGGGGACAAGCATCTGGAAAGGTTGAGAGCCGCCGGCTCCATCCTCTCTGCTGATTCCTTCCTTCGCTCCCTCTTACCGTCCCGCCCCCACCCCTCCTTTTCCCAGCCCCACACGCCTCTCCCCACGGCTGGCCCCTCTGGAGCGCCAAGCCCTCGGCAGCTGGGATGGGCTGGAGGGTTCAGTGGGGAACGCTGGGTGACCCCAGCCCCTGCCCCGTCCCAGGCTTGGGGAGCTGCATGCGAACAGCACCCGGCTCGCTGTTCCTGTCCCCTGCTCGGAGAATCCCGGGGGTCGGGCTCGTCTTTCGGGGGGCGACCGTCTCCCCCACGGCATGGTGAGTCCAAGCGAGTCCGGGGGCCATCCCGGCTGTATCGGTTTCTCAAGAGCCCCCCGTGCACCCCAAATCGGAGTGGGGTCAAGGAGGCGCCCATCTGTGTCCGTAGTGAGACGTGTGAATCTCACTGGGTGTGGGAGGGACACTCCCCTCCCCGGGGAGAGAACCCAGGAGTCCTGGCTCCCTGCCCCCCTTCTCTAACCACTAGACCCCACTCCCCTCCCAGAGCTGGGCAGAGAATCCAGGAGTCCTGGCTCCCAGGCCCCTCCCCAACCACTAGCCTGCACTCCCCTCCCAAAGCCGGGGCTAGGACTCCTGGGTCCCATAAATGGGTGTGTGGGGGGGGTCAGATCCAGAAGCCCCAACACACGGTTCGGGGCTGGCTGCTCGGGGTGAGTTGGGTATCGATTCCGGATGGGTGCGGAGCGAGAGATGAAGGAGAAATGGAAGGTGGTCTTGCTTGGGAAATGTGCGTGTGGATGAGAGAAAGAACTAATGAGGAAATGAGGAAAGATGTGAAACTCTGAAAAGAAAGTAAGAAGGGCTGTAAAAGGAGAAAAGAAAGAATGAAAAACAGGGAAGAGAATGAATAAATTAATTAGCAAAAAAAATGACTAAAAATGAGAAGAAAGATTGAGAGGGAGATTGAAATGAAAAATAGCTAAGAATGAATGACTGAAAAAGCGAAAATGGGATGAAAAGTGAGAATGAATCAAAAAATTGAAAAGAATGAAAATGGCAAATGAAAAAATAAATTAGCTAATGGATGGAGCAAACGAATGTGTTAGAAAAGCAAAGAATGGGGGAAGAGAGCAGTAAGAATAGAAAAGAATTAATGAAAAAGAAAATGGATGAGTGAAAAAGAGAGAAAGAATCGAAATTAGAAAAGAAAGAATGACTGAAAGAAAAAAGAATTAATGAAAAATAGAAAAGAAATATAGTGTGAATGAATGAAAAAGAAAAATGAGGAAATTAACTAGACAATAGAGAATAAATGAAAAAGAGAAAATGAAAAAGAAAAGAGTGAATGAAAAAGAGAAAGAATTGAAAATAGAAAAGAAAGAATAAAAGAGTGAATGAAAGTAAGAAAAAGAATTCATGAAAAACTGAAAAGAAATGAATGAATGAAAAAGAAAAATGAGGAAATTAACTAGACAACAGAGAATGAATGAAAAAGAGAAAGGGAAAAATAGAAAAGAATTAAAAAGAAAACGAATGAAAAAGAAAGAATTGAAAATAGAAAAGAATGAAGGAGCTAATGGATGAAAGAAAAAAAAACTAATGAAAAATAGCAAAGTAAAGAATGAAAAATAAAAATAAAAAACTTAACTAGAGAATGAATGATAAAGAGAATGAAAAACAGGAAAGAATGAATGAAAGAAAAAGACAATGGAAATTTGAAAAGAAATGTTGGATGAAAAAAGAAAAATGAAGAAATTAAGGAGAAATTAGAAAATGAATGAAAAAGAAAGAAAAATTGAAAATAGGAAAGGAAGAGTGAGAATGAAAGCAAAAGAGAGTGAATGAAACAGAACTGAAAAGAAATATCGAATGAATGAACGAAACAGAAAAATGTGAAGACACTAACTGGAGATTAATGCAAATCAGAAAAGAATGAATGGAAAAGAGAAAGAGAGGACATGATCCAAGGAAGGTGGAATGGAAAACTGAAAAGAGAGGATGAAAAGGGACAATGAATGAACGAGAGACGAGCGGGAGCGAAAGACTGAAAAAGGAAAGAACGAATGCAGTAAATCAGAAAAGGGGGGAAGAGAGAGGATGAAAAATAGAACATTTTGGATGAGAAAGAAGAAGAGAATGAGTGGGAAATGGAAATGAAAGAATGAAGAAGAGACAAGAAAAAGAAAGAAAGAAAGAAAGAAAGAAAGAAAAGTGTCGATGTGCTGGGGGGGGTATTACAGTGTAACCCCCCCACACGCACACACACACACGTGGTGTCTCTGCCAGCTGCTGGGGGGGGGGCGCTGGCAGATCAGGGTGGGGGCCCAGGGGCACCATTTGCTCGTATTTTAGCACTCAAGGGTCTCATGCGTTGTTGCCTGTCGGCTGAGCTCACGGCATCCCCCAGGGCTCTGTGCACCCTCCAGCCCCTGGGGGCCACCCTCCTGGCCCCTGCATTTGAGGGACTTCCCTGCACCCTCCATCTGCTCCCCCTGTGCCCGGGGCTCTGTGTGCCCCCTCCACCATGCCAGAGGCTCTGTGCCCCCACCCCTTGCGCCAGGGCCCCCCATTCTCCTCCCTATGTCCGGGGCTCTGTGTGTATCAGTATTTTGGTATTAGCTGCATCAGGCTCAGGATGTTAGTACCAGTGCTTGGGCATTAACTGCAACATACTCAGGATTTTACCATCAATACTGGGGCATTAGCTCTAGGAGGCTCAGGGTGTTAGTATCACTACTGGGGTATTAGTGCAGCAGGCTTGGGATGTTAGTACCGATACTTGGGTATTAGCTATAACAAGCTATGGGTGTTAGTATCAATGCTGGAATATTGGCTGGAGCAGGCTCAGGGTGACAGTATCAATACTGGGGTATTAGCTGGAGCAGGCTCAGGGTGTTAGTATCACTACTGGGGTATTAGCTGGAGCAGGCTCGGGGTGTTAGTATCACTACTGGGGTATTAGCTGTAACAGGCTATGCGTGTTAGTATCAATGCTGGGGTATTAGCTGGAGCAGGCTCAGGGTGACAGTATCAATACTGGGGTATTAGCAGGAGCAGGCTCAGGGTGTTAGTATCAATACTGGGGTATTAGCTGGAGCAGGCTGTGCGTGTTAGTATCACTACTGGGGTATTAGCTGGAGCAGGCTCAGGGTGGGTAGGGGGCGGGTAGGAAGGGAGAAGATATTCACAGCTGGAGGAAATGAGACGAGTGGGAGCTGTGGGCAGCTGTGCTCTGAGCCAGAGCGGGAGCTGGGCTGAAGGTGAGAAATCGAAGGGCTGTGAGTGTTTTTGGCTAACGCTGTAGGAAGTCTCTGATCCTTTGGTCTAACCCCTAGACCCTGCTCCACTCCCAGAGCCAGGGAGAGAACCCAGGAGTCCTGCCCCCCCCCCGCTCTAACCAAAGAGAGTGGAGTCTAGTGGTTAGAGTGAGGGAGGGGCTGGGAGCCAGGACTCCTGGGTTCTATCCCCGGCTCTGGGAGGGGAGTGAGGACTAGTGGTTAGAGCAGGGAGGGGCTGGGAGCCAGGACTCCTGGGTTCTATCCCCAGCCCTGGGAGGGGAGTGGGGGCTAGTGGTGAGAGCGGGGGAGGGCTCTTTAGAAAACAACATCCAATTTCACAGCTCGCCCGGCCGTTTCCCCTTCTCCCGTCGGAGGTTGAACGAATCGGAGCCGCGCGGAGGTAATAAAACTCTGATTTCAGCAGGGCAGTCGGCTCGCGTGGAGGCCGGGACCCTGGGGCTTGTAAACTGGGCAAAGGGGCGGGATGGTGGGGTCTCGTAAACCCAGGACCTAATTGAAAGCAAACAAACCCCGGGTGATCCGAGGGCTGCGAAGTCTGGGCCCTGGGGGAACAGGCCCCAGGCGCTCGCCTGCTTGGGGTGAGAGGTGAGACGCCAGCGTGGATCCATTTGGGGGCAGGGGGCTGTGCTGAGACTTTTCGGGGCTGGAATGAAGCAGGAAGAGGGACGGGAGGCGGAGGTGCTGGGGGGCGGCCGGACCCCCTGGCTTGCAGTGGTTTCCATCATACCCAGGGTTTGCAGTTTGGTTCAGTGGCTCTCCGCACCCGGCGGGGGAAGGGCTGGATGCTCGCGGTGAGCAGGCAGGTGGGGACGGCAGAGCATGACCGACCGCCGGCCCGAGCTGAGTGCGCTGTAGACACAAGCCCGGGTTTAAGAGCGTTGGGGGGGGAAGCCAATGGCCTGGAACGGCTCGTAAGAGCGACCCAGGAGCGCGTCGAAAGGGGAGTAAATCAGCGGAGTCTAAAGGTGGGACTATTAACAAATAGTAACACAGCGCAGCCGAGATTCGTTAATAATGATAATGAAATACTGAGCAGCAACGTAACGTTCTTAATGACATAAAGCTTAACAGTCTGGACTGTGCATGAACATAATGAATCCTGTTCAAAAACTCGATACGGGCTAACAATAGTGATCATCCTGCGAGCCGAGTCTTCAGAACACCCGAGAAATGGATATTAATAATGACAAAGACTGAAAATGTGTAATAATAACAATATAAGAAAACCTAAGTGTCTATGAATAATATTAAATAACCTAGAATTGTTCACAATAGTGATTATTATTATTAGACTAATAGTAATAACTAATACACACCAAATAACACATAATATGAATAATAAATAGCCTAAAATTGTTAATAAGAATTATTATCATTAGTATTAGACTAGAATTCATAATAATAATTAATCAATAGTCTTGAATTGTTAATAGGATTTATTATGGTTACACTAGCATTCAGAACAAGTAATTAATTAATTAATAGCCTAGAATTGTTAATAAGAGCCATTATTGCTAGACTAGAATTCATAATAATTGATCAATAGTTTAGGCTTGTTAATAAGAATTACTATTAGATTAAGGATTAATAATAAATTCATTAATAGCTTAGAATCATTGATAATCAGATTGATGATGATTATTCTAGAATTATTATTACTACTTATATTTAATAAATATCACAGACATGCTAATACTAATAAATGAGCTAGAATTGTTAACAATATTTATTAATAAACTACAGTGATTAAGTACTTATTTTATTTATTGATATATGATTATTACATTATCATTGTACTAATCTAAAATGAGTAGTAAGTACTTATTATTTATTATTAATGTAGAATGATAAGTAATAAGTAATTGATAGCATATACTTGTTAATAACAAATAATAGCCCATGATGGTTAATACATAATTAATAGTCAGAGTAAAATGTAATACATTTATAAATATTTATTAACAGCATAGAACTATTATCAATAATAAAAATAGCTTAGAATCGTTCATAATAATCAACAATCACTGTAGATATTTAATAATAATTATAGAAGAAGAAGAAATGCCTGTGAAGTTGTTAAAAATTTGGAATAAACAGTAATGTGAGGTTAGAACAGTACCAATAATTAATAATCCATTTGACTAGGAATAACAACAATTTATTGTACTTTAAGATTTTTATTAATAAATTATATTTTAGAATGTTTAATAAGCTTAATAAAAGAGTATCCTAAGCTAATTGGTAGTAGAAATAATGAATTATAATAAATAATTAGCTTATGATGTTTAGTAATAACATCTATACATAAGTGATTATAAAAATATTATGAATAATAAATAATTAGCCCATTATTTTTAGTAATAATACTAATAATTAATCAGTCTAGAGGGTTAGAAACTGCATTAACAAATAGTAGTGTATGATTGTTTATAAGAATAAATAGCTTTTGATGGTAGGTAAAAATATTAATGCATAAGAACTGAACATAAGTAAGAAACTATAGCTTATATTTGTTAATAATAAATTAATAAGTAGCTAATAATTAATAATTAGTAATAGGCACTGGTAGGTCATAGAATATTCATCTATAATGATTTAAGATTGTTAGTGATATAAATTATATCTAAGAGTTAATAATAATACATTAAAATTTGTTAATAATTATAAGTAATAATAAATTACCTCTGATAGTTCATAAATCAAACGTTTAATATATAATAATTTACATTTCTTAGTAATAAAAGTAATACATTATTGCTTACAGTTGTTAGTAATACACTAATAATTAGTTATAATAAATAGCCTCTGATAGTTCATAAACATTACTCTATAATAATTTAAGTTAGCTAGTAATATTAATAAATTATAACTTATAATTGTTGATAAATTAATAACTAGTTTATAATAGTAAGTAGTAAGTAGTAATAATAGTCATGGATAGTTAAAATATTACTCTATAATGTAAGGTTATTAATAGCATTACTTATCTTTAGCAGTGTTAATTAATAAATAACCCCTGGTAGTTCATAAAATAATAATCTATAATAATTTGATTGTTAGTCATAATATTAATAAACTATAGCTCAGAGTTGTTAATAATGAATAATTCGTTCTAATAATTAATAAATGTCCTCTAAGATATCATTAAATATTAATCTACAATAACTAAAAATTGTTAGCGATAATGTTAATACATTATATCTTAAAATCGTTAATAGTAACACTTGAATAGTTAATAGTTAATAAGTATTTATACATTGAGGATAATATTATTAATTAATAGCGTACTGTTTCCGGTGCTAATACTCAAGCCGTTTAGTCAGATGACTACAAATGGCTTAGACTTGCTAATTGCAGTAATTACACATCCTGGCCTGTAGGGCCTCGAAATAATGGCCTTGTTTCATAGGCCCAGAACTCACAGCTGTGTGGGGGCCTAACAGCCATTGGCCGCATCAACTCCAAGGGGCCGACAGCCAATTTACCCCAGCTGGGGATCTCCCCCCCGACCCCATCCCATGCGTCCAGTCCTATGGGAATTGGGCACCTAAACCCATTTGACTCTCTGGGCTATAGAGTCTAAGGGTGGGCGGGACCCTAAGAGTGTCTACTCTGCCCTGTTCAGCAGAGACTTTCTCCCAAATGCCCCCGTGTGGAGCCCAAAGCTTGGAGGTAGAACAAAGCGCCACAACCTTGGGGGGGGGGGGCAGAAACGTTGGGCCGTGGGCACAGAGCAAGAGAGACGGACACTGCGCCGAAATAACAGGGAGAGATTGCTTGTAGAACCAGTGCTGGCTACCCACTGAGAACGGGGCTCATGAATGTCTCATGTTATCATATGATGTTGAAATTGTCATCGGTAATACGGGCAATACATCATGACACGATTCCTTGCTGGTATAATTTTCCGTTATTACGTGGCAGCTCCCTTACTGGAGGTTTGCAGCCACAGTGGGGTCTGTTCTGTGCCATCCTCTGCTCATCTCTTTGGGGATGACGGGTCCTTGGAGCCATCCAGGGCACCACCTCGTTAATCCAACGTCTTCTTTTTCTGCCTCGTCTTCTTCTGCCATCGATTTCCGGTGCCTGTAAATGCGCCTCGCCCGCCAAACCTCGTAAAATGGGCCCGGCAAATCAAATCTTTCCTCTGCTAAGATCTCTGGTAGCGTTTGCCGAGTCCCAGTCTTCTCCCAAACTTGTTCGTCAGCTACTCCGTCCGCCCATAATATTTGCAGAATTCACCGATAGCACTATAAGTCGACCAATTGTAATTGCTTTGGGGTCATTTATTTAAATATCTCTATTTCACAGCCGTGATTTCAGTTAGACCTGTTTCAGAGACAGTTTATTTATATTCAGTGTTTCATATGACCAACAATTATTTTATATAATGTATTATTTAATTTAAATTGATAATACAGGGAATACATAATTACTTATGATTCTTCATGGCTGGTATTATCTTATATCACCAATAACTACTTTATATTACTTATTATTTAAAGTATTTCTATTATTAAACTATTATTGGTCATACAAAGATACATAATTGCTAATGATTCATTTTAATTTATGTTATCGATACTTATTATTATTTTATGTACTTTATTATTCATTGGCAATATTATTGAATTTAAATGGATAGTAGTAGGTTCTATGCATAATTGCTTTTAAATATCCTAAAATCAAACTCTACTAAGTTCTCAAGCAACATTTTTCTTACCTTGTTTCTATGTGACGGGGCCCTGATCTTAGCAACTCTGTGTCTGGACAGCACCTGGCCCGACGGTGCCCCGATCTCGGCGACTCTGTGTCCGGGCAGCGCCCGGCCCGACGGGGCCCCGATCTCGGCGACTCTGTGTCCGGGCAGCGCCCGGCCCGATGGGGCCCCGATCTCGGCGACTCTGTGTCTGGGCAGCACCCGGCGCGACGGGGCCCCGATCTCGGCGACTCTGTGTCTGGGGAACACCCGGCCCGACGGGGCCCCGATCTCGGCGACTCTGTCTGGGCAGCGCCCGGCGCGACGGGGCCCCAATCTCGGCGACTCTGGGTCTGGGCAGCGCCCGGCGCGACGGGGCCCCGATCTTGGCGACTCTGGGTCTGGGCAGCGCCCGGCGCGACGGGGCCCCGATCTCGGCGACTCTGTGTCTGGGCAGCGCCTGGCGCGACCCCGAATCCAATCTCAGTGAGTCTTTATTCCATGTGCTAGTCCAGAGCAGGAATTGAGAAGCCTCAGAGCGTGGCCACTAGCGAGTTACCATGATCCGATCCCCAGAGAGTTCGGGCAGCGCAGAACAATGTTTATCTTTCCCTCAGCAGGGGTAAAATTATCACTAGAGCTGGGAAATGTGACCCCGCTAGCTCGTGGAGCCGGGAAAGACCAGTCAGTGCTTTGAAGATTTAAAGCATTCGGAGACCAGACATGCAGCGACTGTCACTTGGTCGTAGCTCCACTGGGGTCACTGGGGCTGCTTGACCCCAGCTGAGGATCTGTGACCAAGCTGTTCTCTAGAGAGCAACTGGGGCACGGTCCCTGTGCTCTGCTGAATGTCTCTGGTCCTCAGAGTGGTACCAGGGGGCAGCCGGGTTGGAGCGGGCAGCAGGCATGGAAGAAATCCAGGATCTGCACTCGCAGCTTTCTCCCCCCACTCGAAGTCTGTCCCTCAAGAGCTGGGGAATGATCTATTGCACTGGAGATATCGGTCAGTGCTGGTCAGTTGTTACCTAGCAGCAGTTTTATTGTTCTGCTTATGTATTTACGTGACTTAGTCAGTCAGTCTATCTATCTATCTGTTGTGCCTACACTTGCCCCCTATACTCACATGTGGATTTTGGATGGAAGGGGGTGTTTGGAAAGTTATGGAGGGGTCTGTTGAGGGATGAATGGATGGAGGGCGGGATGTGTATGGGTGGTGGATGGATGGATGGATGGAGGGTGTGTGAGGGGATGGATAAATTAGATAGAACCTCTCTAGAACCCACTAAACTGAGGAAACTTGTTGGTTTCTGATCTCAGCTCCCCAGGGTCAATCCGGAGTCACTCCCTGATTGCAATGGGGGCAGGGCCGGATTCTGATCTCAGCTCCCTGGGGTCAATCCGGAGTCACTCCTGATTGCAGTGGGGGCAGGGCCGGATTCTGATCTCAGCTCCCTCGGGTCAATCCGGAGACACTCCTGATTGCAGTGGGGGCAGGGCCGGATTCTGATCTCAGCTCCCTGGGGTCAATCCGGAGTCACTCCTGATTGCAATGGGGGCAGGGCCAAATTCTGATCTCAGCTCCCTGGGGTCAAGCCGGAGTTGCCCCAATTGCAATGGGGGGAGGGCTGGATTCTGATCTCAGCTCCCTGGGGTCAATCCGTAGTCACCCCAATTGCAATAGGAGCAGGGCCAGATTCTGATCTCACTCCATAGCGGAACAGCTTCTGATTTAAGTTCAGTCGAAGGGGTCCAATCCTGCTAACATATAGGGCGTAAACCAGATCCCTCCCTTCCTAAATCTCTACCCTGGAACCTGCCTCTGAAAACCTGACCCCTAATGTTGGGGAGGAGAAGCGGCAACATTTTTTCAAACAAAAAAATTTTTTTTGTGGGGAGGTAGAGGGTGAGAAACACAGCTTTGGTGCCATGGAAACAATTTGTGGATTTATGTCAATTTCACTCAATTCTTCCGGTCCAAGAAAAAAATGGACCCCCCCCCCCCAATGTTTTGTTTAGACATTTTCTAACTAAATCGTTTTGCTTTTTCAATTGAAAGCGTCTCTTCCTTTAGAAATCACCTGGTGTTTTAAAAAATGCTCAGCATTGAAGTGAGACGCTTCCTTCAACCCGAATCAAAAACAGTTCCAACTTTTGGCTGCAATCAAAATGTCACCAAAAAGATTAATTTTTTTTAACTAAAAACGAATTTCCCCCCAATTTATCAGACGAACCTGAAAGTCTGTTTGTCACCCAGCTCATGAGAGGAACAAATGCAAAAGCTCCTAGCGGAGTTATTCTCATCCAGCAGTACACAACCCCCCGGGGGTACACGGAGCTCTTCCAGGGGGGACATCAACTCATCCAGAGATTTGCCTAGTTTTACAACAGGCGACAGAAAAAGCCCTAGCAAAGTCAGTGCAAACTAACATTTCATACAGACAATGACTTGTTTATACAGCTGTATGCAGGGCCGGCTCCAGGCACCAGCAAAGGAAGCAGGTGCTTGGGGCGGCCAATGGAAAGGGGCGGCACGTCCGGGTCTTTGGCGGCAATTCGGCGGCGGGTCCCTCAGTCCCTCTCGGTGCGAAGGACCTGCCGCCGAATTGCTGCCGAAGAATGAAGTGGCGCGGTTGAGCTGCCGCCGAAGTGCCGCCAATCGCGGCTTTATCTTTTTTCTTTTTTTCCGCTTCGCCGCTTGGGGCGGCAAAAAAGCTGGCGCCGGCCCTGGCTCTATATATATACTATCCACTGCAATGTAAGTACAATATTTATATTCCAATTGATTTATTTGATAACGATATGGTAAAAACGAGAAAGTCAGCCGTTTCCCAGTAACCGTGTGGCTGTGCCGCTTTTGTGTTCTTAGCTCTGATTTTGGAAGCAAGTCGTTTTTAAGTGAGGTGAAACTTTGGGGGCGCGCAGGACAAATCAGACTCCTGAAAGGGGTCCCGTCGTCTGGAAAGGCTCAGAGCCTCTGGCCTAGCTCATGGGATTTTCTGTAGGCCTGGGAGTGATCTTCTGCAAAGTTGAATTTTAACAAAGAGAAGGCTAAGGTGTGACTTGATCCTAGCCTAGAAGTCCCGATATGGGGAACAAAGATTGGATAAGGGGCTTGTCGATCTAGCAGAGGTCTAACGTGGCTGGAAGTGGAAGCTGGACAAATTCTGACTAGAAATAAGGTGGAACAAAGGGGGCGATTAGTCATTGCAATTGGAACAATTCCCCACAGGTCGCGGTGGATTCTCTGCTCTAGGGGACGTTCTCGGCCCTGCGTTATCCAGGAGGTCAGAGTTGATCACAATGGTCCCTTGGAGTCTATGAAGTTTTTTTTTTTGGGGGGGGGGGGGCGTTGGGGGACTGTTTTAAAAATAATTTATGCTCCCCGTCGCTCTGCCCGACAGGGGGGCCTTGGAACATCTGGTTCGGGGCGAGGGGGAATATTTTGGTGTCGGAGCGTGAAATGGAAAGGCAGCAGGGGAGCTGATGTGAAATTTGCTCCTTCCCCAGGACTCATCTTTCTTTCCAGGCACCAGGCCATTCATTAGCAATCCACTTGCCGGTTCCTTCTAGGCCCAGGCTCGAGGTTAGAGCCAGGTTGGGCGGGTAGGATTCTGCTTTCACTAACTCCGGGATTTCTGGCAGCGTAACTGAGAAGAGAATTGGGCCCGAAGGAAACCAATGGCAAAGGTCCTGGTTTGGAAACGTATCGTTTCATGCCTGGAGAAAGTTTATCTGGAATGGGGGAACTGGGCCAATTCTTTAGCTGACACAAGTCTTTTTTTTCCCTGCAAAAGTCAGTGGATCTTCGTCGATTTACACGCGGCTGACAATTTCGCCCGGTCTTGGCCGCCGAGAGGAGAAATAGATTTAACTCGGCCATCTGCTGTGGTTCTCGTGCGTTAACTGTAACACCGGCAGGTACAGCAGAGTGGTGGGGAAGTGGGTTTTGTCTCTGTGACATCCAAGAGACCTGTTGCTTAAAAAAAAAAAAAAAAATAGATGGCCAACTTAAAAAAGGCGTCTTCCCTTTTTGTGGATCAATGAACATGATTTATGGGGGCGATTTTCAGAAGTGGAAATTGAGTGTCTAGCTGCTGGTCGCACCTGTGATAACCCTCTCCTTTGGCCTCTGCTGTTCGGAGCCGTTTGATCTACACCAGCTGAAGATCTGATTCTTTTTAAACAATTTTAGCTGCAACAATCGTTTTTCACCCCGCTGCACGGCAGTCTGATTTCCAGGGCTGGTTGGGAACGGGACTTTCTGTTTTGTGGGAAATTCTGACATCTGGGGGAAAGCAGAGCGGGGAGGGGGGAGCCTGTTCGGCGTCTGAACCAAAAGCTGAAATTTTGAAATTTTCCACAAAACACAAATTCTGAAAAATGTCAATTCCAGGCCCAGCTGAATGATTCGTTTTGAAAATATTGAAACTTTTGATTTTTGATAAGGTTAAAACTTTCCATATTGACATGATTGTTTTGATTCATTTTGTTTGGACTTTGGTATTTATATTCAGTCTTAAAAATATATTCTGGAGATTACATCTTAAATATATACATATTCTATATATTACTTTAGATCTTATATATATATATAAAATTTTAGAGCTTAACATATATATATAATATTAGAGCTTAACTATATTTATTTTTATATATAATCAGATCTTGAGGGGGCCACTTAGGGATCTGGAGCAAAATCAGTACTTGGTCCTGCTAGTGAAGGCAGGGGGCTGGACTCAATGACCTTTCAAGGTCCCTTCCAGTTCTATGAGATAGATATACCTCCATAGAAAAGAAAAGAAAAGAAAAAGAAAAGAAAAGAGAAGTTATTTATCTTGGGGGGAGGGATAGCTCAGTGGTTTGAGCATTGCCCTGCTAAACCTAGGGTTGTGAGTTCAATCCTTAAGGGGGCTACTTAGGAATCTGGGGCAAAAATCTGTCTGGGGATTGGTCCTGCTTTGAGCAGGGGGTTGGACTAGATGATCTCCTGCAGTCCCTTCCAACTATGATATTAGAACTTAAATGTATATTTTATATATGGTCTATAGATTATATTTAATATTATATGTTAAATACACCTCTACCCCAATATAACGCTGTCCTCGGGAGCCAAAAAATCTTACCATGTTATAGGTGAAACCGCGTTATATCGAACTTGCTTTGATCCGCCGGAGTGCGCAGCCCCCCCGGAGCACTGCTTTACCGCGTTATATCCGAATTCGTGTTATATCAGGTCGCATTATATCGGGGTAGAGGTGTATGTTATATTAAATATATAAAATATAATAGTAAAACAAACAGAAGACTGAAAGGGGACAGGATCACAAAGTGCAAGTACATGAAAGGTTGTTACAAGGAAGAGGGAGAAAAATTGTTCTCGTTAACCCCTGAGAATAGGACAAGAAGCTTTGGGCTTAAATTGCAGCAAGGGCGGTTTAGGTTGGACATTTGGAAAAACTTCCTGTCAGGGTGGTTAAGCACTAGAATAAATTGCCTAGAGAAGTTGTGGAATCTCCATCATTGGGGATTTTTAAGAGCAGGTTGGACAAACACCTGGCAGGGACGGTCTAGATAATACTTAGTCCTGTCATGAGTGCAGGGGACTGTACTAGATGACTTCCTGAGGTCCCTTCCAGTCCTACGATTGTATGATTCTATGAATAATACAGTATCATATAAACATAATAATAATATAATATTAAAGCTAAAACAAAATGAACCAAAATAATAAACTCAGAATGTTTCAACTTTAGCAGAACATAATGAGAAAGTTGAAACAATTCACTTGGGCGTCTCCCTGTCTAAAATTTCCTTGAAATTGACACATTCCCCCACAATAATTTTGATTTCCACAAAACTGCAATTTCCAAGAGAAAACGGATCTGGTGGAAAATATTTGTGACCCTTTCTAACGGCAAGTTTATGTTGTTCTGGTAACACAAGTGAAGACTCACGCGGGTGTTTCATTTCTTAAAGGATCCATTTTTTAATTTAATTCTACCACGTAAACAAATTAAGAGATTTCAATGGCGCTCCTCAGGAAATCCATCCTTTCGTCACAGAAGGAGCACTGACGGTTTGAGGAGGGGGCGTTATATTTTTCCTACGTAGCAAAGAGCTTGAATCTGCGCTTTGGGGGCACAATTGGAGTTCATCTTTTACTCCGGAGCTGTGACTTGTGCTTGCATCGGAGCGAAAAATATATTTAATTCCCCTGCCTCACACAATTCCTGCGATTGTAAGTGGGACTTGCCATGAAAACAGGTGCAAAAAAAGGTCAGAACTAATGTAGTGGTTGAGTGGCGGGCGTTTTTTGTAAAATCCAAGATGCCTATTGCTAAAAAACAGCGGCAAATTTCAAAAATTCTCTTGCAGTTTGTGCGGTCTGGGCTGCTGCCTTACCGCTGATGTTTTAGAAGGAGTTTACTGATTTGTCCTCATTCACCACAGCTGAGGGTCTGGTCCTGTAGACTAGGGGGAAAAAATGTACATTTAACTTTGAATTCTGAAATGGGACAGCAAGTCCCAAGAAAATTCAGACAGAAGCATCTTTGCTGAATGAATCCCTGGTCCTAAAAACTGATCGCAAACTTGGGCGCGGTATTTCAAAGCATCTGTTTGGTTAGTTGGTTTTTTAGAAGCACGAGTTTGGGGATTTAGGTATTTTTGAAACCCCCTGCAAATAAAAACCTCGCCTTCCCGTTTTCAATCCCTGAATGTTATCCAGACTCTGATATGTTGGGGTAGTTTTTAACAGAAGGCCGTCCCGGTTTCCTTTCGCTTAATTTCTATATACAAGGCAAGTATCGGGGGTAGCCGTGTTAGTCTGTATCCACAAAAACAACAAGGAGTCCGGTGGCACTTTAAAGACTAACAGATTTATTTGGGCATAAGCTTTCGTGGGTAAAAAACCTCACTTCTTCAGATGCATACAAGGCTCTGTCATGTTATTTGAAAAATATCTCTCTGCCTACAGGAGGTTCTTCTTAACAGCCTTCAGTGATGGCAGATGGTGAAACAGAAGGAAAATCTGGGGTGGTGATGGGGGGAGGTGAAGGTTACGGGAGGAGCGGAAAATCGAATTTGGAAAGTTCCGATCATTAGGGAGGAATCAGAGGGAAAGGGAGGGGTTTTTCTGGGGGGGTTGCTTTTTTTTTTTTAAAGGAGAAGGGTTTTAAGAGAGAAGAAGACAAGACAAATGAAAGATGAAGGGGGAAATTCTAAGTGAGCGAAGAAAAGTTTAAATAAACTGAAAGAGGCCTTTTCAGGTTGTAAAAGAAACTTCACCAGGGCCTGGTTCCCAGAGAGTGGAAATCCAAGGAAGCGACGTTTGTTGATACGGTGACACCTTCATCAGGCAGTGCAGTTCTGGTTGAGTCTCGGTGGATTTTTTAGAAAGATAGCAGGGCAATATTTTCAAAAGCACTTCAGTTTCTTTGGAGCCTTCGGTCCCGCCGAAAGTCAGAGGGACCAATTTTCAAAAATGTTTAGGAGACTTTGGAAAATTTGTAAAAAGCAACAGAGGGTCCTGTGGCACCTTTAAGACTAACAGAAGTATTGGGAACATAAGCTTTCGTGGGTAAGAACCTCACTTCTTCAGATGCAAGTTTATGCTCCCAATACTTCTGTTAGTCTTAAAGGTGCCACAGGACCCTCTGTTGCTTTTTACAGATTCAGACTAACACGGCTACCCCTCTGATACTTTGGAAAATTTGAATCCCAGCTTTGATTTTAAACTCCCCCCACGCGTGTTTTGACAGGGTTGTTTCTGGTCTGGGCTGGTGTTTGAGAGAGAAGAATCAGAGCCCCCCTCCCTCTGCATCTTTGATGCTCTCTGTCTGGCCCCTACCTCTCTGGACAGTGAAAATAATTGAGTCGGTTTCACCTGGGCACCTTGTCAATTTCACACACACATATACACCCCCTTTGCTTTGGTCAGTTTCCCTCTCTGGGTTTTCCAGGCTAGTTCTCCCCTGACCTACAGTCGAAGAAGGTTTCTTATTTCAGGGAAATAAGGTCCTTTGGTTTATTAATCGCTCTGATGGCTACGTGGCCCCGGATCCTGACAGGGCTAACTCAGAGCTCAGCACGGGAGTTCCTGGGAGTAGGCCTCTGCCGTGGGCCCGATCAGATGTGCGTGATTCTCGCGCCTTCATCTGAAGCAGTGACGGGCTCCGCCTGCGGCTCGCGAGCTGCCAGTGGCTCTTTCACGTGTCTCCTGCGGCTCTTTGCAGCACATGAGATTAAAACACTGTGTGATTTAGTTATTAACCAATCTATGTTATTAACCCCTCTGGATGCTTTTACTGTGTTCTTAACCAGTGAAGTGATCAACTTGCCCTAAGTTAGTAACTCATTTGCTGCGAGAATTATAGATCTCTCTGCATAACCTTAAACATTTCCCCGTCAGGCTGTTTACACCTGAATAGTCCTGTAGTAAATGAAACAATGAATTCACACTGCTATGGCTCTTTCGGGTAATGCTGATCGCTGATTCGCCTCCTGAGCTCGAGGTCTGAGAGTCACTGATACGAAGCATCAGCTCTGGCCATGGTCAGGGACGGGACAATGGGCTAGACACGCCTTGGGTCTGATCCACACTCAGGTCTGACCCGCGCTGCCTGTTTCTAGGATTGCCCTGGTGTAGACCGGCTGGGGATCGGGTCCCATTGACTCCAGTGGAGCTATGGCTGATTGACACCAGCTGGGAATCTCACCCAGAAGTAGCCGGCTGCTGATCTGGTGGGTCACAGGGTCGGGACCCTCGTCCCCACATGCCTCCCGGCGGCAGAGCTGACAGCGCTGGCGAGGAGCGTGTGGATCAGAGACATTAGCAGCAGAGACAGGACGCTGAGCAGCCGATCTCACTGCGGAGAAGCGAGGGGGACTCCAGATTTTGCGGTAGGTGTCTGTCTGTTACCTCTTTGGCTGCCCCCCGGGAGGGGCGGAGGGGAATCTGATCATGAGCTGTGGTAATATCCGTCGGTTACGTAGCTGTGTTAGCTCAGGGTCTAGGAGGCCTGGCCAAGATCGGGGCGGCCTGGATCCCCGGGCACCTGGCTCAAGCATCTGACAGGGCCGCGGCGTGGCCCTTTCTGCCCTCGCTTGGCCAGCGCTGGCTCTGAGCTACGCGGGGAAAGTTTCAGGATAGGCAGGTACTTCAGGTGTTTGTCTCGGGTGGGTGGGTTTCCTCCTGGTTTAAAAGAAAGAACCCTCCAAAAAAGTTTGGGGGGAGGCTTGTTTTGTTTTTGCTTGGGTGGTGTTTTTGGTGTGCTGGGTGGTTGTTGTGTGTAGGTTTCTGTGTGTACAGTTGGTTTTGCCTGTGTGTAGGTTTGTGTCTGGGTGTGTTTTTGCTTGGCTGTAGTTTTTTTGGGGGGGAGGGGGGTGTTGGTTTTAACTGTCTGCTTGTTTTTGTGTGTGTGAGGGGTGTTTGTCCTGTGTAGGTTTGTGTGTGCGGTATGTGTGGTGTGTTTTGTGTGTACCTTTTTGGGGGGGGTGTTGCTTTTTGCTCTCTAGTTGCTCGGGGAGGGTTGTCATGTGTAGGTTTGCGAGGGGCTGTATGGTTCTTTTTGCTTGTGTGTAGTTTTTGGTGGGTGGGTATGTATGTGTCTTGTTTTGCTGTGTGGTTATTTTGGGGGGTGGGTGGGTGTAGTGGGTATAGTTTTGGGTGGAGGGGTTGCTCTGTGTGGGTGGTTTTTGGAGGTGTGTGGTTGGCTTGGGGGGTGTATGGTTATTTGTGGCGTGATTGCGTAGGGTGATGAGTTGTTGGTGTTTGTAGTTCGTGTGTCAGGTCGTTTTTGGTACGGGTGGGGTTGCTGTTGATTTGTGTGAATTTGGGGGGGTGATTGTTTTTTGCTGTGCGTTTGTTTTTGGTACGTGGCTGTGTGCGTGTGTTGGCTTGGGGGTTGTGTGGTTGTTCTCACTGCGTGTAGGCTTGGCGTCTGTGTTCGGTGGGCGTGTGATGTGTGTGAGTGTGAATTCGGGGGGGTGTACATGTGTGATTGTGTACCCAGACCCGTGTGCTTGGCACATCTGTGCATTAAATTTGCCAAGCAGCATTAGTGCCTTTTGGTGTCCTTGGTTTTTGCATCTGTGCGTGTGTGTTGATTTGCGTCCTTCCGGAGCTGTGAGATGCCACAACCTCACCGGTGTCTCTGGGCCCGTCCTTTTCTTCCACCCCTCGGGAAAGACAGTCTGGACTGGAAAGATTTATTGAGCAGCTAATCTAACGAGGGCAGCTGCCCTGTGCGGTTCGTTAGTGCAGAGACAACATGTTGCTGCTGGTCATTTATTGAGATGGGGGGCTTGGAGAAAATGCCACCGCTAAACAGAAGAGCAAAAATCCCGTGAGTTCCTGATCCGGAGCCCTCAACTGACATGTTCCCTGTCCCGTTCCGGCACGCTGGCTTCAGAGATTCAGACAAAAATACAGAAGTGTTTCAGGGTATCGTTTACAGAGCTGTATAAACAAGTCACTGTCTGTATGAAATGTTAGTTTGCACTGACTTCGCTGGGGCTTTTTCTGTCACCTGTTGTAAAACTAGGCAAATCTCTGGATGAGTTGATGTCCCCCCTGGCAGATCTCCCTGTGCCCCCAGGGACAGGGCCGCCCAGAGGATTCAGGGGGCCTGGGGCAAAGCAATTTCGGGGGTCCCTTCCATAAAAAAAAAATCCAGTACTCTAGTAACATGTATTTGGAAATGTAAAAAATAACCAGTGAAATACATTCAAAACTTAATTTTTAATAATTTGAAAATACACGAAATACATTATTTAAAAACATTGAATGCTTTAATGGTATGTATACATTTGCAATTACATAATGGGCTGTCGCTGGGTGATGGTGATGGTTGGTGCCAATGGGCTGTCGCTGCCTGGGGGTGGCGCTACTGTTGCCCAGGGCTGGGTGGGGAGCTGGGCTCTGGGTTGGGGGGTGCCCGGCCTAGAGGGGCTGGGCTCGGAGCTGGGGGTCAGGGCTGTGAGGGGATAGGGTCAAGGGGTACCCGGCTCAGAGGGGCTGGGCTCGGAGCTGGGGGTCAGGGCTGGGGGGGTGGATGGGGTCGGGGGATGCCTGGCTCAGAGGGGCTGGGCTCGGAGCTGGGGGTCAGGGCTGGGGGTGGGGTGGGGTCGGGGGGTGTCCGGCTCAGAGGGGCTGGGCTCGGAGCTGGGGGTCAGGGCTGTGGTGGGATGGGGTCGGGGGAGTGTCCGGTTCAGAGGGGCTGGGCTCGGAGCTGGGGGTCAGGGCTGGGGGGGGCTGGGGTACGGGGGGTGCCCAGTTCAGAGGGGTTGGGCTCGGAGCTGGGGGTCGGGGCTGTGGGGTGATAGGGTCGGGGGGTGCCCGGCTCAGAGGGGCTGGGCTCGGAGCTGGGGGTCGGGGCCGGGGGGTGCCCAGCTCAGAGGGGCTTACCATGCCGCCTCCCCCCTTTCCCAGAGCCTCAGCGAGCCGCGTCCAGGAGCTCCTGCTGCTCGGCCCGCCAGAGCTCGCAGCCCCGCCCCCTTACCACGCGGCTCCGAGCGGGAAGAGCTCAGGCTCCGCCCCCTTACCACGCGGCTCCGAGCGGGAGGAGCTCAGGCCCCGCCCCCTTACCACGCAGCTCCGAGCGGGAGGAGCTCAGGCCCCGCCCCCTTACCACGCGGCTCCGAGCGGGAGGAGCTCAGGCCCCGCCCGAGCCTCGCCGCTGTAGTGCTGTCCAGGGCCACTCCTGGACGCGGCCCGCTGAGGTGCCGGGGGATGGGGGAAGCGGGGAGGAGCCTCCAACATTCTCGTGGGGGCCCCTGCAGGGCCCGGGGCCTGGGGCAAATTGCCCCACTTGCCCCGCCCCCCCCTCTGGGCAGCCCTGCCCAGGGATACATGTATCCCTGGTTGAGAACCACTGCTTCAGATCCCCCAGCCATCTGTATAACCCAGATGATTCAGTGACACCCACTTACCCCCTGTGTCTCTCTCCCCCACGTTGCAATCGCTAACACTGTTATTAAGGGGTTATTAGGAACCCCGTGAACAGCGTTTAAAGATTTGTAAGTAATGAAGAGCAAGGCGAGATTTTCCTAGCGATCAATAGTTGCTTCTCTGCACAAAGGATTGCTAAGAGGAATAGCGTTCAAAAGTTCGTTATGAGTAAAGATCAGGGCTAACGGAATAATAATAATAATCGCCCACATGTCATTATTTATTAGTAAGTATTGTCATTAACTATTAGCAATTGTCTATTGCTAGTTAATTGTAAGTAATTATTAATTATTGCTAATTATTTGATAGCATGTATTGTCACATTCATTAGCAATTATGAATTATTACCAGTAATTATTACTGATTGCTTAATTATTTGTTAGTGGTTAGTTGTAATTATTTATTAGAAAGTATTAATTGCCACTAAATATTTGGCAATTGTCTATTGCTAATTAAGTGTTAGTAAATCTTACTGATTGCTAGTTATTGGCGATTATTATTTTTTTTATTTGTTAGCAATTAGTACATGTCACTAAATATTAATTGCCAGTTATAAATAATTATAAGTATTAATTAGCCATGTTAGTATATATTAATCATTCCTAATAATATGATTATGGATGGCCATGTGTTATCAACGCTGATGCATAATTATTAATAAATATGTGTTGGCTAGTAATATCACGTATGCTTTTAGCCATTAACAATTTATGCTAATCATCAATTCATTATTAATAGTCATTAACGAGTAGATAGCCATTATTAACCACAGCCCTTTAGCCCCCAGGACTAAGGAACAACTTTCCATCCCGACTCACTCGTTGAATTCAGCGACTCCCCAACCAGGGCTCACGCTGGGCCCCAGATCTGCCCTCCCCCCGCAACGGCCCCCCCCAAAACCCAATGCCTACAGCTTCCCCCCACCCCAATCTCCCCCGGCCCAGTATAAACAGCTCCCAACTGGGGGCCTCCTGCACTTCTCCACTGGCCTCCTCGTCTTTCCCTCCTTCCGTCGCTTTATTCTTCCCTCTTTTCTTCATTTCCTTCCGTCTTTCTTTGGTTCTTTTGGCTTTATGTCTTTCGTCAGTCTTTCCTCGGCTCTTTCCTCATCCATCCATCCATCCATCCTTCCTTGTGTCTCCTTCATTCCTCCTTCTCCCGTCAGTTCCCATTTGTTCATCCTCTATTTAATTCCTTCCTTCCTTCCTTCTTTTCTTTGTTTCTTCCCTTCGTCTGGTCATTCTTTCCTATGTTTCCTTCACTCTTTTTCCTTCATCCTTTCCTTCAGTCGTCTGTCACGCTTTCAGGTGCAGTTTCTTTCCTTCATCCATTGGCTCTGTCCTTTCTTTCTTTCCTTCATTCTTGCATTTATTCTTTCACTCACACTTTCCTTCATCCAATCTTTCTTTCTTTCTTTCTTTCTTCCCTCTGAACCTGAAATAAAATACAGGCAAAAAACGGCAAAAGTTCCAGGAACGGTCCAGCAAAGAGGGAGCCGAGAGACTTGTTAAACCCTTCGCTTAGCTCATCCCTCCCCTGCTGGGTGCCTCTGTTGGCCACCTGTCACAGCCCATCTCATGCCTAGGTCCGCTCTAGTGCTGGTGTCTGGGCAGCGCCCAGCACGATCGGGCCCTGATCTTAGCAACTCTGTGTCTAGACAGCACCCGGCCCGACGGGACCCCGATCTCGGCGACTCTGTGTCTGGGCAGCGCCCGGCCCGACGGGGCCCCGATCTCGGCGACTCTGTGTCTGGGCAGCGCCCGGCCCGACGGGGCCCCGATCTCGGCGACTCTGTGTCTGGGCAGCGCCCGGCCCGACGGGGCCCCGATCTCGGCGACTCTGTGTCTGGGCAGCGCCCGGCCCGACGGGGCCCCGATCTCAGCGACTCTGTGTCTGGGCAGCGCCCGGCCCGACGGGGCCCCGATCTCGGCGACTCTGTGTCTGGGCAGCGCCCGGCCCGACGGGGCCCCGATCTCAGCGACTCTGTGTCTGGGCAGCGCCCGGCCCGACGGGGCCCCGATCTCGGCGACTCTGTGTCTGGGCAGCGCCCGGCCCGACGGGGCCCCGATCTCGGCGACTCTGGGTCTGGGCAGCGCCCGGCGCGACGGGGCCCCAATCTCGGCGACTCTGGGTCTGGGCAGCGCATAATAATAATGATCAGTGTGAGGCCGGCATGTCCCAAACTGAGAAAGGATTAGGTGATGTTTGAGTTCAGGGTGGTCACTGGGATTTTGTGGGGAAGGCTCAGGGACATGAGGGTGAGTTTAGGGGGAAGGTTCGGGGTGAGGCTGGGAGCGAGTTTTGGCAGGCCAGAGGAGATAGGGTGCTTAGAAAGGGTCCCATCCAGCCGCCTCTGCCCTCCCATGCTCCCGCACCATGTCCCATTATTATTGTAGGTCCTACCCAATGATAGTATCCACTCCCTGGCAGCCCAGGCGCTCCCGGACCTGGTCTGGCTGAGGCCTCGGATCCAGGCTCAGTAACTCCCAACCCGGAGAGGCTGGGGGCTGGCGCTCGGGATGGGATGGGCCCCGGGAGTGGGAAGACAGAAACCTCCCAGCCCTGCAGGAATGTTAACAATTAGAGCTGGCCTCAGCAATTAGCAATCGGGGAAATCAGAGCTGGGCACAAACCCGCGGCTCCCAGCACATCTGGCCCACCTGGGAGGCTTCTCACTAGCTCCCACTGCCCTCCCAGTGCAAGGGGATAGACCCCAGGTGTCCTGACTCCCAGCCACTCCCTGCTCTAACCACTAGCTCCCACTGCCCTCCCAGTGCAAGGGGATAGACCCCAGGTGTCCTGACTCCCAGCCACTCCCTGCTCTAACCACTAGCTCCCACTGCCCTCCCAGTGCAAGGGGATAGACCCCAGGTGTCCTGACTCCCAGCCACCCCCGCTCTAACCACTAGCCCCCACTGCCCTCCCAGTGCCGGGGATAGAACCCAGGTGTCCTGACTCCCAGCCACCCCCCGCTCTAACCACTAGCCCCCACTGCCCTCCCAGCGCTGGGGCTAGAACCCAGGAGTCTTGGCTGCAAACCAACACCTCCCTCTCCAGACCTGGGGGAAGGTGTGGCAGGGAGGTTTTTCCCACACTCCACCGGGGTGATAAATAGCGGGATGGGCCCCAGTGTAAAATCCCAGCTGCCATGAATCAAACAGAAGAGCCTGCCGGACATGAAAGGGGCTGTGGCAGTGTTGGGAGGCGGGGGGAGCTGGGCCCAGCGCTGGAGGATGCTGGCAGCAGTGAGATCTTGAGAGCGAGAGCGGATGGGACAGGAGGATGTGCAGAGCACTGCTGCAGGGAAGCTCACAGCACTGGAGCCCCTGGCTGGGGCACTGCTGCGGGGAAGCTTGCAGCTCGGAGAAGAGCACTCTCAGCTAGGGTGACCAGATGTCCTGATTTTATAGGGACAGTCCCGATTTTTGGGTCTTTTTCTTATATAGGCTCCTATTACCCCCCACCCCCTGTCCCGATTTTTCACACTTGCTGTCTGGTCACCCTACTCTCAGCAGGGAGCGGTTCCCCGCAGTTTGTATATTTTCCTACCCTGGAGGGGCGGGGGCTGAGTTGGGGGGCAGGGGGCCCAGATGGGGGCGAAGGTGTTTACTTAACATGGAGCGCAGGAACGCAGCGAAAATCAAGAATTCGCGACGACCTAATCCCAGACTTAGCACCCCTGAGTCATCGATCAGTGTCCGAGAGACACGGGGAGGCAGAGACAGGTGTCTGGCCGGGCTAAGGCAGAATAAGAGAATTTCCTTCTGGTCACAATCAGGCACCCATCGGGCCGGGCGCTGCCCGGACACAGAGTCGCCGAGATCGGGGCCCCGTCGGGCCGGGCGCTGCCCGGACACAGAGTCGCCGAGATCGGGGCCCCGTCGGGCCGGGCGCTGCCCGGACACAGAGTCACCGAGATCGGGGCCCAGTCAGAGCTTTACACACGCACACAGAGAATCCAAGCGGGAAACAGAACCCAGGAGTCCTAACTATTTCATCTCTGCAAATTTGTGGCTGCATCAGAACCAGTTCTCTGTGTGGAGTGAAAGGCCCCTGCCCCATTCCCCACCCCTGAGCCAGCCGGTCCCCTGCCCTGGGGCCAGATCGCAGCTGGCCCCCCCAGAGGGGAAAGGCCCCTTGTCCCATCCCGGGTCCCCTGAGCCAGCCATTCCCACTGGAGATCATTTGGGGCTCTCCGTGCAGTGGGTGGGTGAGTGTCCTTTACCCCTCCAGGCCTCCTTAATCCTGTATTGACTCCAGCTGCCAGCGGACCTCTCTCAGATGCACCCCTTCCCCATCGGCCCTGCCAGGGAAGGGAGAAGGGGGCTTGGGTGGGTTGGAGGGGGAGCGGGAATCAGGACAGAAACAAGCCGATGAGCCTTTAATAACCGTGAGAGTCTGGATTTAAAGGGCCTCTTCTCACAGCAGTCACGCACCCGGATTAGCGCCGAGCTGGGGCTGCCGGGGTGGGGGGCTGTTAACCTTTTCCAGGCTGGCCGCAGCCAGGACCGGGGCATGAGATGCCTAGCTCCTAGGGGGGACCAGCGGCCGGTCAGCTCCACCCAGTCCCTTACCCCTCTGGGACGCCTGGAGATTGGCGTGCGATCAAAGCAACCTCCTGGGCCGGGGGCCGAAAACGGGCGTGTCCCAGAGCGGCAGAGGCTGGTTCAGGTGAGACAGCCCCAAATTCCGGCGTCCCCGGGCGGGCGAAAGGACCGGGTGGGGGAGGAACAGCAGAGAGGGGTAGGCAGGATTAGCCCAGCTGGGGGGGGGAGGGCTGGATCCCAGCTCAAGGAGGGTGGAAAGAGGTCAGGGATCAGCTGGGCTCCTCGCGGCACAGAGACGGGCTGGGGTCTGTTCCCGGCGAGGGAGATCTAGGGTGGGTGTTAAGAGGGGACGCGCAGGGGCCGGAACAGGTTGGACAAACCCTCGTTGGGGTGGGCTCAAACACCGCCATTGCAATGAGCCCAGCTGTGTGAGCTCCGCCCCGTAGGACGGAACCTTTCCCCCAGACCCACTGAATTCCCGGCCAAGCTGAGCTGGGGGAGAAATTCAGTCCTGCCCTGCTCACCCCAAATCTGCTGATCGTTTAGACCCTGCGTGTGACACCCCAGTCAGGAAACTAGAAAGAGAATTCTCCGAGCACCAGTCCAAGCCCGGCTCTGGGAGAGGAGTGGGGGGGCTAGTGGTTAGCGATGGGCGCCCTGGGAGCCAGGACTCCTGGATTCTCTGCCCGGCTCTGGGAGGGGAGTGTGTCTAGTGGTTATAGCGGGGTGGGGGGGCTGGGAGCCAGGACTCCTGGGTTTGGGAGGCCGCATGGTGGTGTATGTAACACACTGACTATGTATGTTCTGTAGCCCTTTTGTGTCTGGTTTAGCTCGAGGGTAACAGCCTACTACAGCCGACTGGAGCTGACAAATGGAGCTACTCCACTAGGTCATTGAGCATAAGCGCTGGCTTTGGCATCCCAGAAGCAGCGTTCTGCCCAGGGTGGGGAAGGTGTTAGTTGGAGCGAGTGGGTCAGAGAGGGTCCCTTGGGCCCCTCCCACTTCAGCGCAGAACGTGTGGGGCCCGACAGCAAAGGAGATCCAGCCCACTGAGCGGTTAGCCTGTGGAACTCACCGCCACTGGATATGGCTGGGGCAGAGTCCTGCCGAGCGACGGCAGTTTCTGTGACCCACCACAGCTATCCCTAGAGAGGGGAAGGAATGAGAAGCCACCTGCTTTCTGGCAAGCAGGCGGGCCTGGGGCTGGCCACTACAGGCCATCTCCTGCCTAGCCTTCCCCTCACCCTCCTGTCTCTGTCTTTCCAGGTGATGCCAGCCCAGTGCTGACCACCTGGCCATGCCTGGCCTCTGGCGGGGCCTGGGGGTGCTGCTCTCGCTCCAGCTGGCCCTGCTGGGCCTGGCCTCCGACCCCTGCTACGATGCCGCCCGGCGGCCCCGCTACTGCCTCCCGGAGCCAGCCGACCTGGCCGCCGGGCGCCCCGTCCAGGCCTCCGCCACCTGCGGCCACCCCCCGCAGCGCCTGTGCGCCTTCCGCCACCCGGGCGATGCCTCGTCCCGCCGGTGCCGCCTCTGCGATGGGGCCGACCCCGCCGCCGCCCACCCCGCCGCCTACCTGACAGACGCGGGCGGTGAGGCCACCTGCTGGCAGTCGGGGCCGGTGGCCAACGCCAGCCTGACCCTGGCCCTGGGAGGCCGCTTCGAGCTGCTCTACGTGGCCCTCCGCTTCTGCTCCCCCCGCCCCCACTCCCTGGCCCTCTACAAATCCACGGACCACGGCCACTCCTGGACACCTTTCCAGTTCTTCTCCGCCCGCTGCCCACAGGCCTACGGGCTGCCCCCGGCCTCCGCCGTCAGCAGGGCCTCGGAACATGAAGCCATCTGCACCGCCGCCCAGACGGACCCCACGCCACTGGTGGGGGGGCTGGTGGCTTTCATGCCCCTGGCCGGCCGCCCCTTGGCCCGGGCCTTCGAGTACAGCCCCGTGCTCCAGGACTGGGTGACGGCCACCGACCTGCGGGTGGCCTTGGATCGCAGGCACCGAGGGCTGGGGCTGCGGGGCCGGGAAGCCTCCTACGGGGTGTCGGAGCTGCAGGTCGGGGGCCGGTGCCGGTGCAATGGACACGCTGCCCAATGCGGGGCCGCCGGGCCCGGCGGCACCCCCCAGTGCCAGTGCCGCCACAACACGGCCGGCCCCGAGTGCGAGACCTGCAGGGCCTTCTACTGCGACCGGCCCTGGCAGCGCGCCACGCCCAGCGATGCCCACGAGTGCGTGGGTGAGTGACGGGGGGGGGGGCACCCGGGCAGCCCAAGGGTCCTTCTCAGCACAGAGACCCCTAGTGGGGACGCCGGGTACCACAGGCCGGGCAGCCCCAGGGTCCTTCTGAGCACAGAGACCCTGCAGGCTGGGATACCCGGGGGGGGGGGGGGGAGCACTGCAGGTCAGGATTGAGGGGCACTGGCAGAGTTGGGGGGAGGGGGGAGAGCCCAGGGCTGGGCTGGCAGGAGTCTGCAGGTCGGGATTGAGGGGCCCAGTGCTGCCATGTGGGGGGGGGGGGGGAGCTGGAGGTCGGGATTGAGGGGCCCAGGGCTGGGAGAACAGTGGGGGGGGGGGTGCGAGTCGGGATTGAGGGGCCCAGGGCTGGGAGAACAGCGGGGGGGGGGGGGCTGCGGGTTGGGATTGAGGGGCACCAGCACCTGCGGAAAGGATGTGCTGGGTTTGCCGGTGTTTGAGGCGCCCCCTGTGGGCGTCACTGGAATGACAACTCCGCCACCTCTGCCCCACTCTGTCTCCGCAGCCTGCGAATGCAACCGCCACTCGCACCGGTGCCGCTTTAACATGGAGCTGTACAAGCTGTCGGGGCGCAAGAGCGGGGGCGTCTGCCTGAACTGCCGGCACCACACAGCTGGGCGGCACTGCCACTACTGCCAGCCGGGTTTCAAACGTGACCTGGCCCGGCCCATCACTAGCCGCAGGGCCTGCAAGGGTGAGCAACACAGGGCACTGCTGCGGGGAAGCTCACAACTCTGGCATCCCCATCTGGGCACTACTGAGGGGAAGCTCGCAGCACCTCCCCACCCCTTGTGAGGCCTGCTGCTGGGCTAGACATTAACCCTGCATGTTTCCTTCCCAGCCTGCCAGTGCCACCCCATCGGCGCTGTCAGCACCATGTGCAACCAGACCACGGGGCAGTGCCAGTGTAAGATGGGCGTGACCGGGCTCACCTGCAACCGTTGCGCCCAGGGCTTTCAACAGAGCCGCACGGCCCACATCCCCTGCATCCGTAAGTCTGCCCCTTATCCATACTGGCTGGGTCTAATCCCCTAGACAGAGCTCATGTAGGCTGCTCAATATGGTAACCAGGCTGGGCCCATATATTCTGCTTAATACGGTAACCAGGCTGGGCCCATATATTCTGCTTAATACGGTAACCAGGCTGGGCCCATATATTCTGCTCAATATGGTAACCAGGAAAGGCCCATATATTCTGCTCAATACGGTAACCAAATTGGGCCCATATATTCTGCTCTATACGGTAACCAGGAAGGGCCACTTGCATCTGAAGAAGTGAGGTTCTTACCCACGAAAGCTTATGCTCCCAATACTTCTGTTAGTCTTAAAGGTGCCACAGGACCCTCTGTTGCTTTTTACAGATTCAGACTAACACGGCTACCCCTCTGATACTTGACACCATTTATATTCTGTTCAGTATGGTAACCAGTCAAGCCCTTTGTACTCTCTTCAGTGTAGGGTGACCAGACTATCTTGATATTAGGGGCTTTGTCTTATATAGGCAACTGAAACACACCCACCCCCAAAAAAGTGCCTCTATTTGTCACATTTGCTATCTGGTCACCCTAGTTAGGTGCAGTAAACAAATTGGGACCTGTATTCTGTTCAATATAGTAATTAGACAGAGCCCATAGATTCTGTTCAATATGGTAACTAAATTGGGCCCATATATTCCATTCAGTTTGGTAATTGGGTTGGGCCCATATATACTGCTCAATACGGTAGCCAGGCTGGGCCTGTGTATTCTATTGAATGTGGTAACTGCAGAGCCTTTATTGTCCCTATATTCTGTTTAATAAGATAACCACTTGTAACATAGAAGCCCCGCCCATCAATTAATCCACCAATCAGATCCTGCCCAGAAAGCCCCGCCTCCTGGGAGTTTTGCAGGGGGAGGGGGATAAAATAGATGCTAATTCAGGAAGTGAGGTCATATCTCTGGATCTGACCTCTGGCTTAGGACACTTCAGGAAGTCCTGCCTGTAGGGGAGGAGCTCATTCGAGAAGTGACCTCATAGCTCTCCAGAGGTGTGGTGTGTGGTGTGAGGCACTCCAGGAAGGCCCACCTCTAACTGGGCCTGCGGGGGCGGGCATTGTTAATTCAGGAAGTGACATCATGGATCTGGCACTGTCGCCTGGCATGTGGCACTCCAGGATGTCCCACCTCCGGTGGTGGAAGGGGAGAGAGAGAGAGAGAGAGTGTCATTCAGGAAGTGACATCATAACTCTAGAAGTGAGTCATCCATCCAGGAAGTGCAAACACTAATTCAAGAAGTGACATCATAGCTCATGACTTCAACCTGTCCTGGCAAACGGCAAGGATCATGCCTGGAACATGCTTAGTGGCAGCCTCTCTTGCATGTTGCATGAGTAAACCTTGCTCTCTACACGCATGAGATGGGGAGGGGGTGGCAGGATCACGCTTATTGACTCCACACGTCTCTCTCTCTTTCTCCCTCCCTCCTTCCCTCCACCCCCCTCTCCCAGGCGTTCAAGAGGTGATGACCACCACGGCTGCCTACGCCCTGGAGTGGAACACAGGTGCCTGGGGCAGGATGAGGGGGATCAAAGATTGGGCGTCGTCCCCCCACTCTCATTTCCCAGCCTCAGGATGGAGCAGTCACCCCCACCACTGTCCTTCGGCCCGGTGCAAGGCTCTGTAGGGAGGATGACTTCCTACCACTGCTCAGGGCTGCCCAGAGGATTCAGGGGACCTGGGCAAAGCAATTTTGGGGGCCCCTTCCATAAAAAAAGTTGCAATACTATAGAATACTATATTCTCATGGGGGCCCCTGTGGGGCCCAGGGCCTGGGGCAAATTGCCCCACTTGCCCCCCCTGGGTGGCCCTGCTACTGCTGCCAGCTAGGGAAAGCCGCTCCTTATGCGCAACTAACAGAGAGCCATGGCTTTGGGGGGAGGGTTCAAATCTTGCCGGTAAGACTCAGTGTAGGCCGAGCTGCAATGCAGTGTGGGTCATGGAGCCTGCGGGTTCATGGCATGAACCAGCCAAATATGCTGGCTCTGGTGGAGGGGATTTGGGGGGGTGCCAAGGAAGGTGGGCATTTAGCAGATGGGGATGGAAGCGGGGCAGGCAGGAGAGGTCAGAAGAAGGGAATGGGAGGAGGAGGAGAATGGGAAGAGGAGGGGAATATTAGGAGGGGGGTATGGCTGAACACATTTGTTGGGGTACCTATAAAGAAGACCCTCCCCCAATGGAGTTTCCAGGTTCCAGGGGCTGTAGGCAGGAAGTGATGTCATAGCTAGTGTGCCATGATATATGGCACTCCAGGAAGTGGAAAATTTAATTCATAGCCCTGGAACTGTGACACAGTGTAGGACAGTCCAGGCAGGCCCGCCTCCAAAGTGGGGGAAATGCTTATTGAGGAAGTGACATCGTAGTTCTGGAGCTGTGCTGTAGGGTAAGACATTCCAGAGAATCCCTTCTAAAAGGTGGATGGTGAACACAAATTCAGGAAGTGACATCATAACTGCAGAATTATGTCCTCTACCTGGCACTCTAGGAAGTCCTACC